>NW_022990416.1:0-17500 GCF_902827175.1 Gymnodraco acuticeps
CTTTACAAAACTCTGACGAGGGGGGGGGGGGAGAGCACGCTCGTGAACTGTCAATGGTGTTGTGGAAATAATTATCATAAGACGCCAATTAGTAACATACAGGACAAACCTCGATGTCTGTTTACCTTCTTTAAGGACACAGGCGGCTTAGCCAATAATGTTATTGTTCCCATTCTGTGACCGGTCAATACTGGGATACAGATGGTCTGTGTTGTGGGTACACTGGGACACTTCCTTCTCTGTATTTGTGGACTCCAAGGTAAAATCTTCGAGGTCATAGGTGTCCGAGGCAAGTAGCTCAGTGTTCCCACACTGTTTAGGCTATCTTCTCAAATATGTTGTTTACTCTCTGCGAAACCAGTTAGATGGGCTGGCAAGAGAGAGGCTCTCCAGAATTGACGTGGCAACTCTACCGTGAAGTCAGAACCTCTGACTCTTGGACTTGTGATGTGAATCCTCCGGCCGTTAACTCCAAATAAACCATCATGTGTTTGACATCAAAGCTACTGCTCTTCCCGTGTCTCCTTCCTGAGTCGGTGACTCCCACTGCATAGCTACACAGAAGTTTCCTCTACAAATGGGGGGGGGGGGCGAGGACTGTTAGCGCCGTGTTATGCATACCCACTGCACCTCGCGCATAAAGCAAACACTCCCTGACAGTTCAAAGATCGGCTCGGCTTCCTACGCCGGAACCTGCGACGCTGTCCCCAGAAACTGAAGGAGACAGCTTTTGTGGCCCCAGTACGTTCTAAACTAGAGTACGCCAGCTCGGTCTGGGACCCCTACACTGATAAAGACAGTGATGCCCTGGAATCAGTACAAAGAAGAGGTGCAAGATTCATTTTTGGAGATTATGAATGGGACAGCAGTGTCACAGAAATGCTCAAGCGGTTGAACTGGGTGGAATTAAGTGAAAGGCGGCGATTGGCTCGTTTGGTTCTCTTCTTCAAGATTGTCCATAACATCTCCGCCATTGATGCATCAATGTACCTAGAGCCAGTTAGAAGAACCCGCAAAGCCAACTCTTTGAACTTCGAGCAAATTTTCGCAACTAGTGACACTCTTAAATACTCCTTCTTTCCGAGAACAATCGGAGAGTGGAACTTGCTACCAGAAGAAGCTGTCATCGCAGAAACCGTGGAGAGCTTCCGGCACATTTGAAGAGACATGGATCATCCATCCCCCACTGAGCGTGATACCTCTGGGTTCTGCTCAGTATTAATCCAGACACAGATTTGTTCGGCAAAGTACGGTTTGGAAACGGTATCATTTCCTTTTTGGAGGCCATGCATAACACCGGAGCCTCGCTGCGGGGAAGCTTTGGCGCTGTTCCGAGTTTGTTCTAATCTGTCAAAATGTCCGTCATTGTTAAAAAGAATCCGTCATAGATGGAAAATATTCGGTTAACGCCACCTCTGTACCGTACTTAATGTAGAGAATTGCCTCTAGATTAATGTATATTTTATTATGGGATTCAAATGAATGATGCATTAATGTCTTCATCTCTTTAACAGTACAGCTGGTAAGTATAGAGCATATTCTACTAGATGTATGTACTTCTACACAGTTCAATCTAAGATAATACACCATCATTTATCAGTTGATTACATTTTGTATTTATCGTTTTAGTCGTAAAGTAAATACAGCTTGGAGCAGAGTAACAAGAAACAAAACTCCATCCAACACGTATTGGAGAAGAGGCATAAAGTAGGATTAAATAGAAATAAAAAAATGTTGAGGTACTTCTACTTTCTCTTACTTACAGTACTTGAGCAAATGTACTTATTTACATTAAAACACTGGTCTGTTGTTAATCAAACATTAATTTTCTGACACATCTAACACATCACAGAGTTTTGATTTGTATTCTAACTATTTAGTCTCTAATATATTACAGAATTAAGGTTCAGAGCTCCAACAGCATCCAAGATTTATATTGCATTGTACAACATATTGAGTATTTTACATGGACTGTGTACATGGTATACTTCCTGAAAGCACACAACTACTGATCAGAATTAAGTGCCATAAATAATGCGTGGATCACCAATCAGATGAATTGTTGCAGCGTCTACAGACACAGCCCTGACCCCTCAGAGGAAACATCAGAAATATTGAATGCGGCAGAGGATATTAATAATGCATCTACAAACATAACCCTCCTTCTAAAAACAGGAGGAACTGTTTTATCATTGACCCGACTGTCGACTCGAGGCATCAAGTGAAGCGGTGAAATGTCACGAGCGCGGAGACGTTACAGGAGGACAGGGTGAAGGTTTGCTTGACTTTGTACACATCCTGAAGGGTTTCAGAGAGAGACTGACAAGTCTGTTTGCAGCTCAGAGTCTTATTGTGAACCCGGAGATGTTGAGGACCCTAAAGTTTCATGATAGAAATGTATAGTAAGGGTCCCAAGCACATAGAAAACTGCCGGATGATAACTTGCATATGTTGGGCAATTTGCACAATTAGCATAAGTTGCATTAATTATCATATGCAGACAATATTAAAAAAAAGATCTTGGCCGCTATGGACCATTTTGGAGGTTATTGTAGGTTATTGAGGATTTTGAATCCATTCATGACATTTTCAGGATAAAAAAATGGCAGTTTAAACCAGGAAGTGGCCATATTTGTACTTCTGATGGGCTGATTTTGATGAATTGTGGGTTGATTTTACGTTTAAAAAGGGACTCAAAACTAAATGTTTGATCCTAAAATGTCAGAAACGTATTCAACATCCTCAATATACCTCAAAAACCACACCAACATTTTCCAAATCCGTCAAGCCATGTTTCTAGCTATTCCTATGTATGTCTGCATATAGATATTAATGCCAATATAAATGAAACTGTGCAAAATGCCCAACATATGCAAGTTAGCATCCAGTAGTTTCTATGTGCTGGGGACCCGTACTGTACATTTCTAACATTAAACTTGTGTGTTCTCAACATCTCCGGGTTCACAGTGCAAGTAGACTAGTAGAGATGAAGACAGGTAAGAAGTGGCTGCTCACCTTCTCCTCCAGCATCCATTTCTCCTGCTGCACCTCGGCCAGGCGCTGGAACAACTCCCCGACCTCGTCGTCAGATAACTCGGCCGGACGCTGAGACTGAGGGCTGCCTCCTCCAGACTGACACGCAGAAAGGAGAAAAACATTATTAGATATCATCGTTCGTTTGTACAGCGAAAATGACTTCAGGTTATCCACATGTGCAGCCTTTTAGGTGTGGAAACCTTAGCATGCTTCAATGAGAGTGCTTATCGAGGGGTGCAGGAATAGATAGATAGATACAACTTATTGACATTACACAGTACAGGTACCATGTAACGAAACGGTTTCTCTGCATTTGACCCATCCTAGTGTTAGGAGCAGTGTGCTGCCATTACGTACGGCGCCCGGGGAGCAGTGTAGGGAACGGTGCCTTGCTCAGGGAAACCTCGGTAGCACTTGGTCTTTCCGGGACTTGAACTGGTGACCTTCCAGTTGCCAAGCCAAGTCCCTATCGACTTCGCCACCAATGCCACGAATGACTCCTAAACGTGGAACCGAGTCATCACTCTAGCAATCTCGGGTTAGGTTTTCTGAACGTGTTTGTGGTTGTAAACCTGAAATAAGGTCTGAAGAGATTTGAACGTTATGCTCTACGGCAGTGTTTAAATGAGACGATAATGTCATCACGCCGAACATTAGCCGCCTTTAGCTTAGCGGTGGTGACGTGAAGTAGTTCCTTTATAACAGTGATCACCAACTGGCGGCCCGCGGGCCACATCCGGCCCGCCAGACATTCTCATCCGGCCCGCACGACGGGGGTGACTGTGGCGTTGGCGGAGTAGTTAATGCATTCGCCTCCCACCCATTTTTTTTTTTTTACAACGTCCCGTGAGTAAGGTGCAGTACCGGAGTCCAACAGAGAGGCAGCAGCTGCGGGTCAGTAGACTGCGTACTGCGAAACCTTCCCTGCCTTGAACAAGAATTGATCCTTCGTTGTGAAGAGTCTGGTTAATGCGCTCCGCACCACAGCATTAGCCCCGCTGCGACAGAGTCCAACAGAGAAGCTGGAGCTGCGGGACAGTAGCCTAGAAGCAGGGTTGGGTTGTAACGGAATACATGTAACGGCGTTACGTAATCAGAATAAAAAAATCAAGTAGGCTTTAACTAACTGTATTCAGCTGGCGTTACATTTGAAAAACGAGTAATCTGATTACAGTTACTTTCGTAAACCTGAAGTGAATACATTTTGGAATACTTATTGGAATTATTGGTGGAAAAGTTTCCTCACAAAATGTAATATTCATTACCGGCAGAACTGTGTGCACACTGCACGGCGCTGCATGTCTGTGAGCGAGAGAGAGATGCAGTGTCTGTGAGGCCCCGCCCCCGCACGCAGATGAGAGAGAGAGATCTCTTTTAAACTATATTGAAAGTTACAAACGGAGATGGTTAGATAAAATGTGCAAGATAACGTTTATGTAGCATTTCTTTATTGTCGAGATGATGACATTTATAACGGGATCAAATCAAAGTGAATGGCCTGCTGCTGCTGAATGCATGGGGAAAGTGACTAAAGTTTTAAAAGTTATTACATCGTTTCAGATAATACATAATAATGATAATTCATTATATTTAGGGGCGCCTTTCAAAGCACCCAAGGACACCTTACAATTCATAACATATTCCAAGGAAAGGTTTTAAGACAGTACAAAGAATGCAGTCTGGGTGATGTTTTTTATGTGGGGTGCAGATGAGAGGGCTGTCCAGAATGACACCAAGATGTTGTGTTTGAGTTCTTGATAAGCCATTAAAACAGTAAAATAAGTGTCTCCTGTTCACCAAAACATACCCATCTGTTATGGAAAAAGAAAGTAATCCAAAAGTATTCTAAAAGTAATCTGAATACATTTTTAAGACACGTAACTGTATTCTGATTACTTTCAGAGCATGTATTCAGTAACTGATTACATTTACAAAGTAACCCTCCCAACCCTGCCTAGAAGTGATCCTTCGTTAGCGTGAAGAGTCTGCTAAGCTTTATGTGGTCCACAGTACCTGAGCGTGCTCCACTAGCACCCCCCCCCCCCACTTCAAAATTCTGGGCTATATAAAAATCGCTGGCCCGCGATAGTGTCTATTGGATACATTTTGGCCCTTGGACAAATGTAGTTGGTGATCCCTGCTTTATAACCTACTGTTAGCTTTTTACTTTGAAGATCATAAAGTGTTGTTAATCTGTGGAGATTATCCAGCTGAACAAAACTGGAGGTATCATAAACGTATTTGCCCCAGACCTTATTTTCTGCAACAATCAAAAAAAATATGGAAAAATCCAACTGGCTTTTGTCGAGGGAACATTTGCGATGCTAACTTCCTACAAAAAAAAAATCCCTGCACCACTTCCTATTTTGGGAATTGCGCCTGAGACGTCCTCTCATTTCCAATTTGACAAATATGGGTAAAAGGAAACAGTCATGGATTACAGAGTGTCTTTTATCATACAATTAGAGCTATAGTCAACCAAGGCAGTGACAGACCAGGATATTGAATTCCAAATATTGTTTATCCGTCATGTTTTAATTCATTGTATGTTTGAAAAATGTCTTTCTTTGTTCTGCTTTCCTTGTTCTTAGATCAAAGGCGGCATTTATACTTTGCTACATGGATTTGCAATGCTGCAATCAATTGTGAACTTGCCTCATGGAAACAGACGTAGAAACCAGTACATAGTCAGAACACTTTTTTTCGTTTGAAATGCAGCCTTAGGAATTATTAATGACGACCGCCACAACACAGTAAACTGACCTGACGGCGGCCTCAGCAGAGTCTCGTGTTTATGACAGAAACTCAGTTGCATAAACTGAACCTGTCTGCTCTATTTACAGTGTTGCTATCAATACACACACACACACACACACACACACACACACACACACACACACACACACACACACAACACCCACACACACACACACACACACACACACACACACACACACACACACACACACACACACACACACAACACACACACACACACACACACACACACACACACACACCACACACACACACACAACCACACACACACACACACACACACACCACACACACACACACACACACACACACACACACACAACACCACACACACACACACAACACACACACACACACAACACACACACACACACACACACAATGAAACAGTATGGGGGGTAAAAATAACAACAGAGGAACTTCAAAGACTCTGTTAAAATCAAAGTAAAGCGTAATGATGACGCAAAAACAGAGAGAAGTTAAAATGGAAGGAGAATTGAATGAAGGAGAGACAGCAAGAGAGAGGAGGAGGATGATGGGATGTTTTCCGTTTAGTAGGTTTGGGAATCATTTTGATTTGAACCATTCTGATTCCTATTTTCTCAGGGGTGCAGTCAAAATTGGTCACGTGTTTATTTCGCAGACGAAACTCATCAGTCTAACCCTTTTAAAACGTCAGTAGGCTAAAAACCGTGAATCTTTCCAAACTCTGTTTCACAGGCTCCACCCACCTTGTTCTGATTGGTCGGCTGGGACTCCTTCATCATGTCTCTGTAGGAGAAGGAGGAGACTGAGGACGAGTCTCCGGTGGGCTGACTCCGACTGGGACTGTTGATCTCTGACAGAACCAGCTCCTCCAGACCTGAAGAGAGAGAGATATTGGTCAACTATGTAGTTATATAGACAAGGGCAGAAGCAAAACGTATTTTAGCCACCTAAAGGACAAGACTTTTTTATGCTAAGGGGACATTTCTTATGACAATGACTCCTTATGACTCTTTTTAGGAGTGGCACGTCACTTTAACACAGTTGACTGGCCCTGTATGACACTCAACCCAACGTTTAATGCAGAACACTGTCCCTTTAAGACACTGAACCCACCTTTTATTATAGTGCACTGTCCCTTTAAGACACTGAACCCACCTTTTATTATAGTGCACTGTCCCTTTAAGACACTGAACCCACCTTTTATTATAGTGCACTGTCCCTTTAAGACACTGAACCCGCCCTTTAATGCAGTGTACTGTCCCTTTAAGTTACTGAACCCGCCCTTTAATGCAGTGCACTGTTCCTTTAAGACACTGAACCCACCTTTTATTGTAGTGCACTGTCCCTTTAAGACACTGAACCCACCTTTTATTATAGTGCACTGTCCCTTTAAGACACTGAACCCACCCTTTAATGCAGTGCACTGTCCCTATAAGACACTGAACCCGCCCTTTAATGCAGTGTACTGTCCCTTTAATGCAGGTGCTGTGAGTGGGCAGAGGGATAAGTATGCTACTTTAAAATGTCTGATTCTCAGGTTTGTGCAGAAGAGCCTTTTAAACATTTATCACTCCTCATAGATTATACATGATGCTGAGGACTGCCCTGCCCCGTTCTGTGTGTGTGTGTGTGTGTGTGTGTGTGTGTGTGTGTGTGTGTGTGTGTGTGTGTGTGTGTGTATGTGTATTACTGAAAGAATGACAGGAAAGTCAAAGAAAGGAGAAGAAATAAAGATTTGTAACGAGACAAAAATTAAGTGTGTAAAATATCCAGTTAAATGCAGAGAAATGGACAGTGACGGACTGTGCAGGTGTGTGTTGTGTTTGTTTTTGTGTGTGTGTGTTTTGCCAGCAGACGCCAGTGTGTCCAAGTCAGCTCAGGGAATCAGAGCTCTGCATTAAATATTGAGCAGCAGGTTCCGGACTGAGCCAGAATCTCCTGACGCAGGGTTAGCACACCACCGATTATCGAACCCGTTACAATCACATTTCAGCCACTTAGGACACACACACTCACTCACACACACACACACTGGCTAAGAACTGCTGTCTTTCCTTACTGAAGCATTTAAAGCAGAATGCCGTCCATTTGGGATTTAAATACTCTTCCTGTTAGATTTAATGTCAGGTTCTTCTCCATTGACAGTGAACGGAGCTCTGAGGTTAAGCAGATCGATTTGTTGCAGAGAAATGGGAACATTACTAATACAAGGACATTATTGAAGTCTGTGGGCAGGGTTACCGCTTGGGGCCAAGTATTCTGAACCAAATGGAGAGAAAACAAAACATGATCGAATGCTTGTTTTCACTGTTATGTGAATTTTGAGCTCATTGGTTTATGGAGATGAAGAGCTGCAGTCGGTGCCATTAAACCACTACAGAAGAAGAGATGATTAACAGAACTAAAACATTGGGAAACCACGAGGAAATACGACATGGAATATGACATTTCTGTCTGTTTCATGTGTTATTGTGAGGGATGTTACAACTGCACACATATCACAATTCTTTCACACATGTTTTCAGCTCTTCACGCGATTCATCATTCATTCCCTAATTCTGTCTCTGTTGGGTTTAAATATAGACCGCGTTTAGAAAAAGGGTGTTTCCCAACCAACACATCCAGTCAGAACTGAATCAACACGCTAACAATGCAGTGTCAAAAACACCAGATATTAAAGCATTCATAGACAGTCCGAGCTGGGTTCGCTATCTTTACACCGGGGTTGTTCCTCTAATTAGCAACATAGCTGAATGGGATCTGATCAAGTCATGAAATCCTTGGTGTTATTTGGCCGAGAGACATGTGACAATTGCTTACGGCCCGTCTACACTACAGGCGTCAAAAAATGCTTTCAACGCTTCGCCCATTCATTTGAATGGGGTGACGTAGGATATTTTCAAACTTCGCCGAACTGCATTGTGGGTAGCATGGCAAGGCGTTGCAAGCATCGCGAGCGCCTATCGGCGTCAAAAGTTGAACAATGTTCAACTTTTGAGGCTCGATGCTTGCTCGAAGCTGGCGTCAGCCAATCAAATCCCGTTTTTGCAATTCCCGCCAGTACAAGCGCTAGCCAATCAAACCGCGTGCAAGCTGGGAGAGCCAGACCGCAGTTCATTTCCTCATATTCCAAACGAGAAATTACGGTAGCAAATCACCCGGTTCTTTCCGACCAGAACTATTTACCGGGATACAAACCGGAGGAACCAGGCATGGAGGGAGGTGGCAGAGACAGTGGGTGAAACTGGTAGGTTTTCGCCTGTTTGGGGATTTTATATCCAGTTTACTTCGTTTTAACATTGCTATTGCTTTGTATGTCGGGGGCGGGAGATTCATGTGATTGGTTGTTGGTCGCGTTGCTCGCAAAAAATCGCCAAGCTTCAGACACGCCCAGCTTCAAGCTTTTTCGATGCCTGTAGTGTAGACGGCCCGTTAGTTGTTGTTAGATGTTGGTTGATAGAACTTCCGGCTCTAATTTCCCCATATTGTAAACGAGAGGAGACAGAAAGACTTCTAAGGGATCCCCCTGCTGATATTTGATTATATTATAAATAAATCATAATGAAAAATGTATACAGCACCAGTGGCGGCTGGTGGAAAATATTTTTGGTGGGGCTGTTGATATAGTGAGTAAACTTTTTTTTTTGGGAGAAATGACCCCTTAAATTAGGACTTCTGGTGATGTAATGGCGCGTTTCCAGTGCAGCGCGGAGCTCGCTTTAATGCTGCGTTCAGACCGGATGCGATGCGAATATTCGCTTCGCTCTAAACGCTCTTATCGCATCGCTCTAGTCGCTCGAGTTTCACCGCGGCTGCCAGCTGTGTTTACTCGCATCATTCAAACAAGACGCGCTCGGGAGCTACAACTACAACAAAATGAACATATTTTACCGTGATTAAATTGTAATACACGTTTCTAAATGATGCCGACGTAACAACATACTGATACCGGTTAGTAAAAACCATGAATTAATGCTTTGACAAGTCTGCAGACAGACGGCAGGCGAAAAACCTTTTAGAATGCTTGTTTTCTGAATGGAGATTGGGTCGACCAGGCTAAGCTAACGTTGTATATGCTCACTCCACACTCATAACAACGGCCTACAGACATAAATAAACCAGCGACTGTATTCGCCATGACACAGACAGTGCCGAGCCGTGCGGGGCCCGTTTTTGGTTGCGTTTCCACTTGGCCTAGTACCGGCTAGCGGGTCCTAATTCACAGTTTTTCTGGCCCCATAAAATCGTGGTTCTAGGGCCAGGAACAACCAGGCTGAGTCGGGCTGAGTATGCTAAACTAGAGAGAGAATCGCTGGCAAGGGGGCTACAACTACAACAAGATGAACATATTTGACCGTGATTTAATTCTAATACACGTTTCAAAATGATGCCGAATTAACTACATACTGATCCCGGTTAGTAAAAACCATGAATTAATGCTTTGACAAGTCTGCAGACAGACGGCAGGCGAAACACCCTTTTAAAATGCGTGTTTTCTAAATGGAGCTTGGCTAAGCTAACGTTATATATGCTCCGACCGTCCACACTCACAACAACGGCCTATAGGCTACAGACATAAATAAACCAGCGACTGTATTCTCCATGACACAGACAGTCTGTGGTTTGTACTTGTTTAACTTTTGTCTAGTTTCTGAACAGATCGTATCTGTCCCTGGCTGTTTGAAGAGCAACCATGGGAAACAAAAGACAGCATTTACCTGTTTGCATCCAGCTAGCCATGCCTTTCTGGTGTACCAGCTACGTGAGAAGCCTCGTTGATACGTTTTGTCTTTTTCACGAGCTTGCTGCGATATATACAAATCGGGTTGGTCCAAGGTCTTTAAGCAACAGTTTATCTCCCAAACTTCTCCTTTCGAAAGGATTTGAGATTAGCTCTTGAACGGAATTGGGCGGGGAACGAGGTCCGGCGACTCCACCTGCACACGAAGCCATTCTCATCACCTTGGTCACTCACGAGTCTAAAAAACAACTCACGTCAACGCACGTAAGCAACGTGGGCGCAAACGTGAGCGCCCTCGTGACCAAAATATTTGACGGTGCTGATTGGCTGAAATTATGTTTCGGCGGCACAGTTTACTATTGAGACTTTTGCAACGTGCTGGTTGCTGCTGTTTGTCTCGGGGGCTCCGCCCGGTAATGATAAACTAATGCCATGGTCAAGGCCAGGCAGGAAACATGTGACTTATCAGTAACTTTAGACATTGTAACACAATTTTAAACAAGATTTTATTGTAGATTATACATTTTACTGATACCAATTGTATGATATTTACCTTGTTCATTAAAAATAAAAATAAAAATATAAAATATATTTTTTTTAAATATTTTTTTTGTATGTGGGAAGAGGTGGGGCGGCACCCCTAGCGCCCCTATGGGCCGGCCGCCACTGTACAGCACTTGTGCTTTACGTTTCTGAAGCACTGGGGTCTGTGCTTACATTTCTTTTTGACTGACTGCTAGCGTCTTATTTCATCTGTTTTCAATGAGTGGATGGCGTCGCATGTGGAAGCCTTGAGAAAAAGCGCTGCAACCATTGTAATATTTCTGAACGCACCACAGTGTTTTGCCTTGTCCGAGCGCTTAGAGTGGAACATATTAATGTTAGGACTAATGTTACTGGAGAAATTGGAAGTGAAGCTTGTTTTTTGCCTTGTCTTACAGATGGAAACTATCATAACAGAGAACGAAAAGCTCATTTGTGAGGAACCTTTGATTTTTCTGAACAGAACATTTGACAGGTGCATCTTCGTAGACATGTGAGAGCAGAGCGTGATGGGACATTACATTCAGGGTGTTTAACGGTGCGTTCAAGTACCTGTCCTGGTCTTGCTGTTGGTCAGGATCTCCTGCAGTCTCTCCTGCAGTTTGTCCGCTCTCTTCCTCTCCAGCTGCAGCTGCCGCTTCAAGTCCTTCAGCTGCACACACACAAGCATGCACAAAAACACACACACGCACAGGGTCAGAGATTTACTTTCTAATTATTAGTTTCCATGCATGGCTGCTCTTCAATTAATCTGCAAAATATACTCTGTTATTCCCTCATCTCCATTCAAATTCCACACTTCCTAAGCATCCACCTGTCTGTCTGTCTCTCCGTCAGTCCACCACTCTGCTGTGTGTGTGTGTGTGTGTGTGTGTGTGTGTGTGTGTGTCTGTCTGTCTGTGTGTGTGGAAACATCAGTCAATAGACATTTACTCACCGCTGCACTTCCCTTCTTCTCTAAAATCCTCTGCCCGTCCACAGTGTCCTTTATCTCCTGCAGAGACAACAACAGATCGATGGAGGTTAGAGAGACAAAGAATAAAACATGAATACCACCACACTTAAAAATATATACAGTATATAGTTTTCCTAAATGCTGATGCAGATAAGTATTCCTTTGTTATAGCACCGTAGCGCTTTTTCAGATGTTAAGTTAGTATAAGTGTATTTATATAGCACCATTGAAGAAGATGCAACAAGAGCAAAGCAAAGCATACAACTAAACAAAAGGCAGGTAGCAGCAACTTGCTAGCTGATTTTAAATGTGTCAAAAGATCTGAGGAGATTTGAGAAGGTCAGGGTTTTCTTCAAAATCTGATCAGACTTCAGCACCTTATTGATATTTGATATGCTTCATTTTTCCTACTTTCTAATGTAACTGCTAGACAATCATTTCTCTTGGGTTTAATAAAATGCATCTCTAGGTAAAACAATCCCTTAAATGTTCCGTTAAAGTTAAAGGTCACCTATCATGCTATCTTTAGGCAATAGCATAGGTCTCAGATATATACAAATATATAAAAAAACATGTCTATGAAGTGTTTTGCTCAAAATACCAAACAGATCATTCTAGCCATGCCTCATATCCCTCTATTTCACTTCCTGTTTCAAAAGTGATGATTTGAGGTATAAAGCTTTAAAAATAAATAAAAAAGGAGGGGTCTGAGCTCATGCGGGACCCGGCAGCTACTGTCTAAACTAAATGCTGCCGTGATGAAACGCCATATCATGGATCATCAAGGATTCTCTCTGAAACAGTCTGGAGCTCAAAGGCTTTCTCTCTTGCCGGTTATACCACAAGGTGAGTTCCTTTTTACTTCCTGCTTCTTCACACACATGCTCTCCAGCACAGGTTAGCTCTGAGTGTTAGCGATGCTAATGTAAACACCGACCATATTACGTCCAAAACAGTCGGGCATTGTTTCTGATAGCAACGTTTCTGATTGGGCCGTGGGTCCACATTTCAGATATTACGTCATATCGGACGCAAATCTGGATCAGCTCCGTTGTTCCCCGTTTTTAGAGATTTGGGTACGGAGGAAAAGAGAGAGGGGTTTATTTTCTGACGCTGTGTGAGTTCCCTGACACACCGGGGACACATGTTGATGTAGAAAAGACATCAAAATGTGCATTTTGCATGATAGGTCCCCTTTAAGTATATTTGATCTTACCTATTTAACACTAACATGTGTACTTGATTAATCAATGTTTTGGGAGCATTTAGATGAATTTTAGGTTCACATGTTCACTTTTATGTTTCTTTTTGTCTTTGTTCTGTTATAACGCCTTGTGAGGAATGCTTTGGCCATACTATGTTTAAAATGTGGTCATGCCAATAAAGCCCCTTTGTATTGTATTGGGTTAGTGTTAGTTTGTTTTTAGCTTCTAATGTTTCTCTCTCCAGTTCTAGATTTGTTCGTTATGTATATTTTAAATACCCATCACACATACTATCTCCAAATGGTCTTTTTGTTTTCACCTGTTTGTGAATAAAATAAACTGAATTACTATCTCCACATTCTCATATCCATCCCCACTGATGTTGGAGTTTCTCCTGTTACCTGTTTGAGTTTCTCCATGGCGGCGTTGTGCTCCTCCTTCTGTTTCTCCACCTCCTGCAGCTGCTGCTTCAACCCCTCCATCTCCGTCTGCTTCTCCTGCAGGACACACAGACACGGAGACACGTGAGGACATTTCTCTATCTTCATACTGGGGAAAACACAACACAAGGAACTCTGAATCTCAAACAGAATCACATTGTTCCCTCTGTTTCAGAATACAACATAAATCCTGTATATCAACGTGAGTGCAGTGACGGACTTGACCAGTGGAAGGTGACCCCACAACTCATAAGAAATGTACAAAAGTTTATAGAAATATACTCCTGTTATCTCAATCAGAACAACCTTCTGGATCCGCACCAGTCTGGTTTCAAGGCAGGTCACTCCACAGAAACTGCTCTCATTGCTGTCACGGAGGAACTGCACACTGCCAAAACTGCATCCCTCTCCTCTGTCATCATCCTGTTGGACCTGTCTGCTGCATTCGACACGGTGAATCATCAGATTTTCTTCGCACTCTCCAAAAACATGGAGTTTCAGGCTCTGCTCTTTCCCTCCTCACCTCATACCTGAAAGACCGTACCTACAGGGTGACTTGGAGAGGGTCTGAGTCCGACCCTTGTCAATTAACTACAGGGGTCCCTCAGTGCTCTGTTCTTGGTCCCCTCCTCTTCTCCCTGTACACAAACTCGCTCGGATCAGTCATTAGCCCGCATGGTTTTTCATACCACTGCTACGCTGACGACACCCAATTAATTCTGTCCTTTCCCCGCTCAGAGACCCAGGTCGTCGCACGCATCTCTGCTTGTCTAGCTGACATCTCTCAGTGGATGTCTGCTCACCACCTCAAGCTCAACCTTGACAAGACTGAGCTGCTTTTCCTTCCGGGAAAAGATTGTCCCACTCTTGACCTAACAATCAACATCGGCACCTCAGTTGTTTCCCGGACTCAGACTGCAAGGAATCTGGGTGTGACCCTAGATAACAACCTGTCCTTCACTGCAAACATCGCTGCTACAACCCGTTGCTGCAGATACACGCTTTACAACATCAGGAAGATACGTCCCCAGCTGACACAGAAAGCGACGCAGGTTCTGGTCCAGGCTCTCGTCATCTCACGCCTAGACTACTGCAACTCCCTCCTGGCTGGTCTACCTGCATGTGCCATCCGACCTCTGCAGCTCATCCAGAATGCAGCGGCTCGTCTGGTCTTCAACCTTCCTAAATTCTCCCACACCACTCCGCTCCTCCGCTCCCTTCACTGGCTTCCGGTAACTGCTAGAATCCACTTCAAGACACTGGTACTTGCTTACCATGCTGCGAATGGATCTGGCCCTTCCTACATCCAGGACATGGTTAAACCGTACACCCCAGCGCGTGCACTACGCTCTGCATCAGCCAAACGACTCACTGCGCCCTCGCTGCGAGGGGGACCCAAGTTCCCATCAGCAAAAACACGTGGGTTTGCTGTCCTGGCTCCAAGATGGTGGAATGAGCTCCCCATTGACATCAGGACGGCAGATAGCTTGCACATCTTCCGGCGCAAACTGAAAACTCATCTCTTTCGACTCCACTTCGAGCGTTAGAACTATTAACGAAGCACTTTTATACTAATAAAGGACTGGCTTACCTAAAGCCAGTTGAGTAGCACTTGAAATGTTTGGCTCTATGAAACCTGATGTACTTATATGATTCTGTTTTCTTCAAGGTTGTGTCTTCCTGGTCGAATGTACTTATTGTAAGTCGCTTTGGATAAAAGCGTCAGCTAAATGCAATGTAATGTAAAAATGTAATGTAATATTTAATTCAATGCTAAATTACATGATTTTTTAAGTAATACTTTTAATTTAAAATGAATTCTACCCCTTATATGTAGTGTATTTGAGTACCTTGAAAAGCACTCTACAAATAAATGTATTACCACACAAATGTAATAAATAATAGTAGTAGTATCATTTAAAATATTGACTTCATCTATGTTGTTTGGATTAAAAAGAATGTCAGTAAGACTATGTGAAATTATTTCATTTGGTAAATTATGATCGGTAATAAATCCATCAATCTTTTTCAATCTGTGAGGAAATTCTGCAGGAGAAATTCTGAAGAAATAAACAAAGATAACATACAAATAAATAAAGAATTGGGACCCCCTGTGGTTACACATTAAATGCACTGTTCCCATTTTCTCATACCGATTAAAATCCCATTCCCTCATATACAAAAAGTGTGTGTGTCTGTGGAAAATGTGATTAGGCATGAGGATAAGGAGGTGCTTTAACATTTCCAACAAAACTCAGAAAAGACAAAAGAAAATGCAGCCAGCAATCTATCTTAGAAACTTTTCTTCCTGTGATCCCTGTGCTCTCCTGGTGAATGGAAACATTTAAAGAAGTCTAAACCTCCATCTCCAGCGGTGCCCCCTCACTCTAAATTCAGCTGACTCAGGGATTAATTTTTTTTAAAAAACGACATTTAATTCCCCTCTAATCTTCTGCGGCTAATTAATTTGACAAAAAAAATCTACATTGAAAACTCCTCCAGGCTGCAGCCGCCCACCTGAAGGAGAATTAAAAAAACATGTAATTCTCCTGGAACACAAGCAAGGCTAGGAATGCACTGGTAAGACACACCACACACACACACACACACACACACACACACACACACACACACACACACACACACACACACACACACACACACACACACAACACACACACACACACACACACACTACACACACACACACACACAACTACACACACACACACACACACACACACACACACACACACACACACACACACACACACACACACACACACACAACACCACACACACACACACACACACACACACACACACACACACACACACACACACACACACCACACAACACAACACACACACACACACACACAACACACAACACACCACACACACAACACACACACACACACACACACACACACACACACACACACACACACACACACACACACACACACGAGTCCCTCTGGAACAAACTGTTTCCTCAGAGGGCCGCAGAGTCAAACGGGTTATCCGATTGGCTGAGAGTACTTTGTTACATCCACACTGACATATCCCATGATGCACGGCGGGCGGTGCTTTATTGGTTCCTTATCAAACTCTTATGATAAGGAAGGTAAGTGCTTCCTTTAGGACATGATGTTTTTTTAATGTGCAGAGTTAATTGTTTGGGGATAATGGGTTTATTCTGTTTTTTTTATCTGTATTTATAAAAAGGCATGAGTTTTTTTGTGAGTTTCTTTGTGAATTTGAGTGTAAAGACAAACTCTTATTTTCCTCACAAGTTGAAATAAAGCAACATTTTGACATTTTCTTTCCTTTTACTTGAGTACTACTTGTATTTTCTGCATCTCATCTTGTTCTGTTAAGCTGCATCCGGGCATGAAAGGTGCTATAAGTACTGTATGGAACTCTAGTTAAATAACTTCGTGACATTCCTCCAATGCTCTGGTCTAGCATAAGAGAGATACCTTACTCCAGAGGTGCCCAGTACGTCGACCGCGGGGGCAATGCTGGTAGATCGCGAGTCATTCATAATAAAAAGAAATCCAGCTCCGTTAAAATAGACAAAACAGGTTTTGATCCCTCCTCCCTGCCACTTAATTCAGGAGTTTACTTGATTGACAGAAAAAGCGACCTATCGCTTTCCAGTCTGTTAACCCAGAATGCAAAGCGATACAAAATCAGTCAAGTCCCGGGAAAACTCAAATTAAGTTCAAGAGACAAACAACAAAATGAGTGCGGGACCGAGCAAGAAGCTAAAGACAAACCACTTCCACCCAGAATGGGAGGAAGAATATTT
>NW_022990416.1:22500-29648 GCF_902827175.1 Gymnodraco acuticeps
CCGAACCCAACCATCCATTCACCACCACCAGGGTCAAGCTAAGCCCCTCCCCTTCAGACCGAACCCAACCATCCATTCACCACCACCAGGGTCTAGACCCCGGGGGGTTTCATCGGATCAGTTCTCCCCTCCCGAAAGATACTCCTGCACAACGGGGCCTACTCGCCAAAACTCCATTACATTCATTTGTGTATTCCTGGCAACAAATATGTACAATGGGTCATAATTGTTTTGTCATCTTGTTTGTATTTCTTTTGTATAAAGCACCTGCATTTGTACTCTATTCTCTCCTGTTATTGTGTTGTGTGGGAAAAACCAATAAATAAAGCATTAAAAAAAAGAATGTGCTCCAGGTGTGTGTGGGACTGACCTCGGCCTCCTTCAGTCGTCTCTCGAACCATCCCTTGGTTCCCTCCATGGACAGAACCTGAGCCTGCAGCTCCTCGACCCGCTGCTGCAGCCCCTCCAGCGCCTTCGACCGCGCCTCAAACACACACACACACAGATATAAGAACCATACATGGACACTACCATTTATCTGTGATGACGTTTGACACACACTTGTCAAACGTCTTTCCCCAGATATTTTGGCCCTTCTTCCTACTTCGTTTACCTTTTCATCTCTCAGCTGCTGTCGGATCTCCTCCTCGGAGCGGTTCTTGTCTTCGTGAAGGCCTCGGAGCTCCTTCTCATATCGAGCCCTCACCCCGAGGACCTGAGAGGGGAGGAGAGGAGAGGAAACAAGGAGATGAGAGAGAGCAAAAGAGGCAACAAGGACAGGAGAAAGTACATAAGGAGAGGAAACAAGAACAGAAAAACCATGAGAGGAAACGAGAAGGCAAAACAAGTAGAGGAGAGGGGAGGAAAGAGTAAGAGGAAACAAAAAAAGGGAAACAAGAAGCAACAAGGAGAAGAAACCAAATGTATCAAGGAGAAGAAACAAAATGTATCAAGGAGAGGAAACAAAATGTATCAAGGAGAGGAAACTAAATGTATCAAGGAGAGGAAACTAAATGTATCAAGGAGGGGAAACAAGGAAAGGAGTGGGAGGAGATGAGAAGAGATCATGTCTCAAACTTAGACTGTATTTATAAACCCCCTCACCTCCTTCTCGTGCTGCAGTTTGAGGTCAGACAGCGCCTCCTTGTGGTCGGACTTCTCCTGCATCAGCTGCACCGCCATTTCATCCAACATGGCCTTCCTCTTCTCTGCCGTCTACACACCCACACACACACACACACACACACACCCACACACCCCCACACCCACACACAGTTCATTAGCATGTTCAGAAGCTTAATGTGTCTTTATGCACGTCACAAAAACAAGAGTGTGTATTCAAACAGTGTGTGTGTGTGTGTGTGTGTGTGTGTGTGTGTGTGTACCTTCTTGGACTCGTCCAGATCTTTGAGCAGTTTGTCCTTCTCTTGTCCTTCCTCTGTTAGCTGCTCCAACAACTTCCTGTTGGCAAAACTCGACTCCTGAAGAAAGAAGAGAAGGGAAAGAGAAATGAACTAATTGAAACGACCACATCTCACTTCCTTTAAATCCACGTTTCCCTCAATTCCATCTTCCATTTTCACTGAGGTCACAAAGGCAATATGTAAGGAAGAACAGTTGAAACACATTAAGTGAAAATAGATAGCATTTCTCTGCAGCACCTTTCGTCTCCTTGGACTGTTAACTGGTCTTTGCACATGTCTAAATAACTAAAGGGTAGACGGTCCCGTTGTTTTTCCAACATGACAAAACAAAAAGTTAAATATTGCTCATGTTGCTCTTTAACTTACACATCTGTGTTTGATTAAATGTCCAATACATCTGACTGAATGAGCCTCAACTTGCTGATCCTGCAGCAAGGTTTGACAACTCTTTATGAGAAAAAACACGTTCTTGAAACTGAAATGAGAAACTATTCATAAAAAAAGCATGTCTTTCTGATTTGGTTTAGCTAGAGCAGTGCTTCTCACAGTGTGGTCCGCGGACTACTGGTGGTCCGTGAGCGCCCCTAGTGGTCAGTGAGTATATTGGTAAAATGTCACATTTGAAATTAATTAATTAATTTAAAGGTCCCATGTCATGGCCATTTCCACTGATCATAATTCCATTGTTGAGGTCTACTACAATAGATTTATACTGTGCAATTTTCCAAACTCACATTGTTTCGCATACAGCATCTCTGTATAGTATGTGTATTCAGCAGTATTCACTCTCTCCACTAAACAGCTCGTTGCAGCTCTTGCCCCCCCCCTCCCTGTGAGCCCAGTGTGCTCCGATTGGTCGGGACCAGTCGGGACGTTGTGAATCGCGCTGAACTCCGTGGAGGTGTGATTTCCTTGTTTAGCGATACACAGCGAAACACAGCCAAACTCGTCCTGAGCACACAAAGTCACAGCCGAAGTAAAAACAATAAGTGTGGCTTGATATTGAGTAAGAAAAAGGTTGATAAACGCTGTGAGAATGGGTCTGCAGAGAGAATGGGTCTGCAGAGAGAAGGGGTCTCTGCAGAGAGAATGGGTCTGCAGAGAGAATGGGTCTGCAGAGAGAGAATGGGTCTGCAGAGAGAATGGGTCTGCAGAGAGAACAGGTCTGCAGAGAGAATGGGTCTGCAGAGAGAATGGGTCTGCAGAGAGAACGGGTCTGCTGTGAGAATGGGTCTGCAGAGAGAATGGGTCTGCAGAGAGAATGGGTCTGCAGAGAGAATGGGTCTGCTGTGAGAACGGGTCTGCTGTGAGAATGGGTCTGCAGAACGGGTCTGCAGAGAGAATGGGTCTGCAGAGAGAATGGGTCTGCAGAGAGAATGGGTCTGCAGAGAGAATGGGTCTGTAGAGAGAATGGGTCTGCAGAGAGAACGGGTCTGCAGAGAGAACGGGTCTGCAGAGAGAATGGGTCTGCAGAGAGAATGGGTCTGCAGAGAGATGGGTCTGCTGTGAGAAGGTCTGCAGAGAGAAGGGTCTGCAGAGAGAATGGGTCTGCAGAGAGAATGGGTCTGCAGAGAGAATGGGTCTGCAGAGAGAATGAGTCTGCAGAGAGAATGGGTCTGTAGAGAGAATGGGTCTGCAGAGAGAATGGGTCTGCAGAGAGAATGGGTCTGCAGAGAGAATGGGTCTGCAGAGAGAATGGGTCTGCAGAGAGAATGGGTCTGCAGAGAGAATGGGTCTGCAGAGAGAACGGGTCTGCAGAGAGAAGGGGGTCTGCAGAGAGAAGAATGGGGTCTGCAGAGAGAACGGGTCTGCAGAGAGAACGGGTCGCAGAGGAGAATGGGTCTGCAGAGGAGAATGGGTCTGCAGAGAGAACGGGTCTGCAGAGAGAAACGGGTCTGCAGAGAGAACGGGTCTGCAGAGAGAACGGGTCTGCAGAGAGAACTGGGTCTGCAGAGAGAATGGGTCTGCAGAGAGAATGGGTCTGCAGAGACATGGGTCTGCAGAAGACAGGGTCTGCAGAGAGAACGGGTCTGCAGAGAGACGGGTTGCAGATAAAGGTCCTGCAGAGAGAATGGGTCTGCAGAGGAGAATGGGTCTGCAGAGAGAACGGGTCTGCAGAGAGAACGGGTCTGCAGAGAGAACGGGTCTGCAGAGAGAACGGGTCTGCAGAGAGAACGGGTCTGCAGAGAGAATGGGTCTGCAGAGAGAATGGGTCTGCAGAGAGAATGGGTCTGCAGAGAGAACGGGTCTGCAGAGAGAACGGGTCTGCAGAGAGAATGGGTGTCTGCAGAGAGAACGGGTCTGCAGAGAGAATGGGTCTGCAGAGAGAATTTCGCCGCGATCCCAACTGTCTGTTATCAGCCTGCAGCCAGGGAGGAGAGATCAGCTGAGCTGCCTGCACTGAGTGTGTGAGGAAGTCCGTGGATTGGTCAATTTGGACCAATCAGCGGGGCTTAAGTAACGGCCTCCGCGGACGTAACATAACGGCTCCACGGATTGGTCCATTTTGTTCCGGGGACGACATGACATCATGATGTACCCGGAAGAATCAAATGGACAATGACGTATCTCCAACGAGGCGTTTTGGGGAGGTATTTTCTGTGTTAGAGTTTACTCGCTACAGGGTGTACTTTGAGGGTTTTGACTCTGCAACCGTTTACATGCATAAAAACCTTCATAACACACAAGGGGACGGGTAATAACCAGAAAAGCATGACATGTCACCTTTAAGTTTTCCGCACTCTCGCGGGAATATCTCCGCAATGGAGCGAGCTTAAGTTTCACTTTCGATTGCATGATATAGCCCAGCGCAACACCTTCATCACACATGCTGCCACTTGTATGGCCCATTTTCAGGCGATTTAAAAAAAACGATGTGTTTTTGGATATTTGTGGAGTTAGGTGGTCCGCGAGTGTTTTTTTATTGGTTAAGTGGTCCTTGGTATGAAAAAGTTTGAGAAACACTGAGCTAGAGGAATACTTGCCTCCTAACTCAATCTGATTCGTCACATTGATACAAAAATATAAGTCTAATGTGCCCCTAAAGCAATGCTGTCTTCATTTATATCACTAGAAATATTTAAGGGGAAGGTTTTACTATAGAAACATTTATATCATCTCATGGGATATATTGCGTGCGTGCGTCTGTGTGTGTGACCTGCAGCTGTGAGTCCAGGTCGTCCCTCTGGTTCAGAAGACTCTCCTGCTCGGATCGTCTCTGCTGCAGATCCAGGGTCAGCGCCTCCTGCTGCTCACGCAACAGATTCATCTCCTGCGTCTTCACCGTCTGGATCTGAAAATCACAACTTACTTTATTCACTTTTTTAAAATACTTCCACACTAGAGCTGACTCTGAGGATGGCGATGGGCAAAGAGTAGAGTTGAACAGAGTAGTTTAGTTTGGATTCAGTTAAAAGCTGTTTGATGAAAGACACAAACGGGTCAGTGAGTTACAGCAGGGAGCGGTAGGAGACAGAAGCTAATAGCACATTATCCACGACTAAAGACGCATTAGATAGTACGGGACAACAGGCCGTTACCTGCTTTAATGGCACACTTTGACGATAACGTTCTGTATCATTGCCTGAGTGAAGCAGGTGAGATGGTGTTAATTCCAACTGCTCAGCAACACTGACTGCAGCTGTGGTTATGATAAGGATTAGTCCAGCAGCTAACACAGGGAGGTTTTACTGCATTAAAAAAGGTATCTAGCTTTGTGTTCTATGCAGAAACCGGGGGTTAACATGCGTTTAGACTATGGTTCTAAGGTTAAGGTTCTAAAAGAGGGTTCTAGTTCAGGTCTGAGGTATAGTTACCTGTTCCAGAGCGCTCAGATTAGTCCTCAGAGCACTGTTCTCCTGAAAGACGGGTTACAATCCATACTGAGTGAACTGTAGCTGAAAATCACATTTTCTAGCTTTGTAGGTTTAAGAAAATGCTTTTTAAAGAATGATTATAGGTATAGAACAAGAAGGTCCAAAACTATATTTTGCTATACGTTTTTTATACATGTTTGAGCCAATGAAGGACATGTTTCTATATGTTATGGTTAGGTATATCATTCTTTTAAAAAAAGGTTCAGAAAACAAGATTTAATCAATTTTTTAGAACCTCTTTTATTTCCTCAGAGCATTGCTGGTGTTTTAGATCAGTGATTCTCAAATGGGGGTACGCAGACCCCTAGGGGTACGTTGGGGTACTGCAGGGGGTATGTGAGATAAAAAAAAGGTTAATTAAAAAAAGATAACATGCATGATTACGAAAATAATCTTAATACAATAAATTAAATAGAAAACACAATTTTATATAAAATATTCCTAGAACCTAGGTCCTTATATAAACATGTCAAATGTGTGTATTGTATTCGATAGTTTTTCATAATATATCATTTTGTTCATTGATTGTTTGTATTGGTTTGTTAAACATGTATCACTTCAATTGAAAAACTCCTTGGAAAAATCTGTTTTAATTTATTTTCGTTATGTTCTTTTTTTTCTTGCATAAAGATGAAAATATCCTTAGTTTGTTGTGAAGGAGTTAATCAATCACACACTGATGGAACATCACTATATTGTAATGATTTAAATAGGCTTTTTCTATCAAAAATGTCCAGGGTCGGTCAGGGGGTACTTGTCTGAGAAGATGTTTCAAAGGGGGTACATTACTGAAAAAAGTTTGGGAACCCCTGCTCTAGAGGATATAGTGTTAGTGGAGAACATTACATAGAACCCTTTACCTGTTTTTATCGAAGCTACATTAGTGCACAGGAGTGTGTTTCGGGGTTAGACTTCTAGATGAGGTTCTCCAGGTTTGTTACCTGTTCTAGAGCAGCTAGGTTTGTCCTCAGAGCATCGTTCTCCTGCAGGATGCTGTCCACCTGCTCCTGACTCACTGCACTCTGATTGGCTACCTGCAGTACCGATCACCACAGGTAGGGGAGGGGCAGAGAGAGAGAGAGAGCCAAGCAAAGAGAAACGATAGAAAAGTACCAATAAAGTAGAGAAAATGATCAGTAAAAACATGGACCAAAGTAAGAGAATTAGGGTAGAAACCAAAAGAAAGAGAATAAGAGCAGAGGAGGACAAGAGAAGGACAGAGTCAGAAACACAGGCAGAAATACACACAAGGCTGTTCCACTCCCAAAGTGATTCTAAAAATATATTTTCTATACATTTTTTAACGTCATATAAAATAGCTTGAGTTTTGTTTATGTGTATACATGTTTGTTGTTGAAAATACATTCTTTCATGAGCGAATCACTTTGGCAGGGAAAGATGTTCACAGAAAAGTGACAGAACAGAGTAAAAGTTCCGTTTCATTTCATCAAATTCCTCCCTTTAACCCTCACCTCACTTCCTCATCTCCCTCCCTCCCTCATGTCCTTCCCCTCCCTCCCTCCCTCCCTCCCTCCCTCCCTCCCTCATGTCAAGGAAAGACATGTAATTGAGTGTGAATGAACAACAGGTTTGACTTCACACTCGTTTGCCAGTTTCCTGATCAGTGTTGAAGTTTTATTTGTTACAAATGTGAGAGGTGATTTTTCTTGAGAAGATTGCTACACTACACTGTCTTCAGACATTTCCTACCATTCTTTAAACAATCAGTCCTTCGTGTGTGTGTGTGTGTGTGTGTGTGTGTGTGTGTGTGTGTGTGTGTGTGTGTGTGTGTGTGTGTGTTACCTGGTCTCTCAGTGTGTGCAGAGCCAGTTCATGTTCTATCTCTTTG
>NW_022990417.1:0-68265 GCF_902827175.1 Gymnodraco acuticeps
GACAGGTTTTCAGTGGCTGCACAATAAACGGAAACATACAAATTAATGTAAATAAATAGCCAAATAATGGATCAACGCTCTCTAATATGTTCGCTAGCTGTTAGTGTTGTTGCATAGCAACCACCTCGCACTATGTTTCTTGCAGAAGGCAACGGAGGGACTATTTTATTTTGAACATCATTATTTACTAATAAAAACTATTTAAATTAGAGTGTGTATTTTTCTTTCATATTGCCACACTTGGTAACCGTTTTATAAAAGCAATAGCTCACTTCAGGCCGTGGTATATGCTCATTATATCACAGCTCAGGGGCGTGGTTCGGCCCGACGCGAAGTATACCCTCATGTTTCAACCTTGTTGTTAATTACCCAAAGTCAGAAATGTCTCGTTTATTTCATGAGTTTCTGAACTCAATGAGGTTTTTTTTAATCTTATTCTTTATTATATGAACACATTTTTCATATTCCTTCAACTTACCTGTCCCATTTTGTCTAGTGCATTATTTTATTGGGTTTCATGTCTAACTCTTTCATGCTGGGTATATTGTTTGCTGCACTGTTGGAGGAGGAGCATGAGACTTAAGATTACAATGTAGTTTTGCGATATGAAAAATAAATGAATCCTTGAAATGTAATGTTTTATAATAATAATAATACATTTTATTTATTATAGACGCCTTTCAAGGCTCTCAAGTCGCCATACAAGACACACAAAACTAAAAACCAGCAGAACAACAAGGCAATATAATCAATAAGGACCGAAGATGCGTCATGTGATCAGGGTGTGAAGAGACGTGATTTGAAAATGGAGTGAGAGGAGTCAGAAACTAAAATCGATGCGGTATTTGACGGGCAGACAGGTGAAGTTTTGCTTCCATGATATCTATCTCTGCTAGTGCTAAACTGCCTCATTCTTTGTATACGTTATCTAAAAACACCTTTGAAAGAAAGGGAGGAATACTTGAACAGGTGAGATGTGTGACTGTATCATAATGTGGGTTACCTGAGCGGTGGGTGCTGTAGAGCTCCAGTATAGCAGCTGCTTTGTCTCCCGACAGTCCGCTCACCTGCATCAGCTGCCGGGCAAACACTTCTTTCACCGTCTGACTCTGAGAGGGAGAGATTTATTTATTAAGATAGATTATGAACCGATGAGCTGATAACCAGTTCTATCACCAAAATAAAAAGGTTGCTTGGTCTAATTAGCAAAATATTGTAATTGCTTGTTTGTTTGTCAAGTATGCCTCTGTGACGAGACATCCCTTCTGTTATTGTATTAAGTTCATGAAACATTGTATAATAATAATAATGCATTTTATTTATATAGCGCTTTTCACAACTCAAAGACGCTTTACAGTATGAGGGAGGGTAGACCAACAAGGACAGGCAAACAATTAGGTAAAAAATAAAAAGGCAGTCAAGAGGAAGTTGATTGAGAGGGGGGGGGGCTTATGGGTAGACACAGAGTTGAAAGATGTGTTTGAGGCAGGACTGAAAGACTGTGAGGGACTCAGAGTCACGGAGATCTTGGGGGAGGACTTCCAGAGCGAGGAGCTGCCACTGAGAAGGCTCTGTCCCCAAAGCTGCAGAGTGTGGATGTGGGAATGGATAGGAGTCCGGCTGCGGTGGATCTGAGGGACCGTGGAGGTTGATAAGGATGTGAGAAGGTTTGTGAGATAAGGGGGGGCCAGATGGTGGAGTGCTTTGTAGGTGAGGACCAGAATGTTGTAGTTGATGCGATGGGAGACAGGAAGCCAGTGGAGGTTCTTTGAGGACTGGGTTATAAGATGCACATCAGATACTGATCCCTTATTGCTAATGTCTACTACTCCCTGTAACTGGGGAAATGTTCTCAACTGTCTTCTGAATAAAGTATTGTAAAAAAATAGATTATGGACCAACAGGGTAGTTGGAATTTAAAAACAGGTATTGCTACAAAAAGTCTTTCTTTTAAATGCAAAAAACAAAGAGACGGACACACACCACCTTGTTTTTGATTGCACCGTGGTTGAACTCTGCAAAAGAGATAAGAGAGCAGGGGGGGGGTCCCCTCTCTCCTCTTCCTCATCCTCTCTATCCCCTCCAGCTCTCTGGAGCGACACGTCAGCGTACAGTTCTGGAGGAAACAGATTTAAAAGTTTATTATCAGAACTATTCCACTTGTTTTGGGGCCGTCTTAGACCCCTATACAGTAATACACAATATACTCATTTCTTTATAGAACAAGGGTTCAAAAGGCATAAGAACATGTCTAAATGATTGAAGTTTGAGGCAAAACCCCTACCGTAATTGTTTTATCTTTTGGGACGATTTTAAAAACATAACATGTATTGCTTTTATAAAATATGGTATTAAACGTTTACCTGGTAGAGTTTATTAAGGTATCGAGTCATGACGTGAGGTAGGCCATCGACTCCCTCACATCCTGGACTCTCTTCACAAAGAAGCGATCAAGAACACACACACACACACACACACACAACACACACACACACACACACACACACACACAACACACAACACACACACACACACACACACACACACACACACCACCACACACCACACACACACACACACACACACACACACACACACACACACACACATACACACACATACATACAAAAGACAACATGTATACATCAGAGACTCAAACAAATCTTGTTTTGTGATTAATGCAGTGCACATTAAGACCCCAACGCAAACGAACCGAATACGATATCAAAAAGTCTTCCGTTCACACGAGACCGCTCGGGAGCGCTGGAGACGTTGTAGTACACATGCCGGCCTGTAAGTGGCGCTGTACTTCTGCCACAAAATACACCAAAAGCAGCGAAGAAGACCCCTGAGCATGGTTGCCATGGTTGCCCTTCTGTTTATGCACCGCGGTGGATTTATCCACTTGTTGCTGATGGTTGTGGTAGAGGAGCTAGTGTTGCACGGTGTACCGATACTTGAAAGGTACCGCGATACCCTGCCGTTAAAAACGTTACGATTCCTCCGTTTCATTAGTATCGGTACTTTAAGAATGACGGGGGAAAGTACTCCGGTGAGAAAGCGCTGTTTTAATAAGAGCCGTGTGTTCAGCACTCTGCTTCATGCCTGCAGTCCCGCCCCTCTCGTGCACGCTCTAAGTCCCGCCCCTCTCGTACACGCTCTAAGTCCCCCCCTCTCTCGTGCACGCTCTAAGTGCCTCCCCTCTCTCAAGCACGCTCTAAGTCCCTCCCCTCTCTCAAGCACGCTCTAAGTCTCTCCCCTCTCAAGCACGCTCTAAGTCCCCCCCCTCTCGTGCACGCTCTAAGTCCCTCCCCTCTCAAGCACGCTCTAAGTCCCTCCCCTCTCAAGCACGCTCTAAGTCCCTCCCCTCTCAAGCACGCTCTAAGTCCCTCCCCTCTCGTGCACGCTCTAAGTCCCTCCCCTCTCTCAAGCACGCTCTAAGTCCCTCCCCTCTCAAGCACGCTCTAAATCCCGCCCCTCTCGTGCACGCTCTAAGTCCCCCCCTCTCTCGTGCACGCTCTAAGTGCCTCCCCTCTCTCAAGCACGCTCTAAGTCCCTCCCCTCTCTCAAGCACGCTCTAAGTCCCCCCTTTCTCGTGCACGCTCTAAGTGCCCCCCCTCTCTCAAGCACGCTCTAAGTGCCTCCCCTCTCTCAAGCACGCTCTAAGTGCCTCCCCTCTCTCAAGCACGCTCTAAGTGCCTCCCCTCCCAAGCACGCTCTAAGTGCCTCCCCTCTCTCAAGCACGCTCTAAGTGCCTCCCCTCTCTCAAGCACGCTCTAAGTGCCTCCCCTCCCAAGCACGCTCTAAGTGCCGGCCCTCTCAAGCACGCACTAAGTCCCCCCCTCTCTCGTGCACGATCTAAGTCCCTCCCCTCTCTCAAGCACGCTCTAAGTCCCCCCCTTTCTCGTGCACGCTCTAAGTCCCTCCCCTCTCTCAAGCACGCTCTAAGTCCCCCCCCTTTCTCGTGCACGCTCTAAGTCCCTCCCCTCTCTCAAGCACGCTCTAAGTGCCTCCCCTCTCTCAAGCACGCTCTAAGTCCCTCCCCTCTCTCGTGCACGCGCTAGCTGCCAGAGCATGTGAGAAAGCGAGAAGCATGGCAGCAAGTGGGAGTGCAACTGCCGCTGCGCCTCGGCTTGTTGACAAAAAAGACGCCAGAAGCGAAAAACAAAAAAGTTGTTTATAGATGATGCTTAAATTAATTTAATACGAATTCTAGTCATTTATTTAATTTATTGTTCTCATTGTTTAAAAGTTTGTGTTCTGGTTCTGGTGTGAAATAAAGCACAATAATTACATTTACGACTGTTTCCCTTTTTTTAAGAAAAGTATCGAAAAATAATCGGAATCGCAATTCTTGACTTGGTATCGAAACCAAAATGTTGGTATCGTGACAACACTAAGAGGAGCTGTAGATTTAGCACTAACATCTGTAGCATGCTCAGTAGCACTAGCTACTGAGCATGCTACAGCAGTGAGCAGCAGAGGCGGGGAGAGGCGGGGAGAGGCGGGGCTATGGCTTCATCGTTATCAGGAAATGATCGTATAGGGCGTACACACGGAGCCGTTTGGCCCCCCAGAGCGTTCCAGTTGCAGATCTATCCACCTTGGGACCCGTTATCGTTTCCGCGTCTCCGTTACAGCCTCGTGTGAACGAACGGGCTATACGAAAGAGAAAAGTAGCGGATACAACCGTTTGCGTTCTCGTGTAAACAGCACCTAAACCACCATGCAGGTGTGTGAGTGTGTGTTCTCTCACCTGTGTGTTGATGATGGCCTGCTGCAGCGTGGACTCAGGTAAACTCAGGTGAGAGGCAGCCTTCCCACACTCCTCCACCAGGTAGCAGGGGTTACGCAGACCACAGCGCTTCAGACGGAACTGATGAGGAGAAGAAAGGGACATTTCTCGCTGTGCACAGTAACACATGTAAAAAAAACACTCTTTATATCATTTGATTAACAGCATTGTAGAATATCAATTAGTGTTTTCAAATTTATAACAAGATGGAAAAGGTTTTTTTTATCAAAAGATACGGAGAGTAAAAGCAAAGAAACTCATTACAGAAGATTTAACCATTTTGATTTGCGATTAAATGTTTAAATGAATCATCAAGTTCAAATAAAACTTAAGATGCATCCTATGTACCTACTTTTGGACATGCACTTGAAGACAGACATTTATATACATTTTAAGTATCCATATATGTATGTTTACAGTTCCACCGAATTATTATATTGTTATTTTGATATATTCCGTGTTTCACTCGTATACCTGTTGCTGCTTTACCGATAGAATAACCCTATGGGGATTAATAAAGGTTTGTCTAATCTTAAATATGATAATCTTCTTGCATTTCTACATTTCATATCATAATAAACTGAAAATATCTTTGGGATTATTGACCATTTGTCGGGCAAAACAAGCCATTTCAAGTCAGCATGCAGGGCTCTGGTTAACGGAGTACACGACTAATAATTTGATGGAGTTGACGAAGATGTATTTTCTTCACCTTCTGTTCCCTGAAGCGCCCGTCGATGATGCTGCCGCACAGGTCGTCCATCCTCTTCCTCTCGATGATGTAATCCAGGACGAGCTCACGGCCAACGGGGGTCCGCAACTGACCTGGAGTCAGAGAAAGACTAAATGATTACGAGTTGGAATTTATTACAAAATTGGGACATTGCAGAAGCGGTGGACGGTTAAAGTGAAGAGGGTAAACCACGGTGAGGAAATGTTGAATACGGTTCGTCTATTTGGAGAATTGTAAGCTCTGGTTGTGCTTTTGTTGTATTTCTGTTGAATTTGTTAATTTATTTATATTCTTGGTCTGTACTTTAAACTGATTTCTACTAACTGCACACTTTTCATTTTAGCATTATTTTGTAATCTGCCATATGTCTAATGTTCGGTTGTGTTTGTGTAATGTGATAAATGTAAAAAATCAATAAATACATGTTTAAAAATAAGAATAATAATTACGAGTTTATGTAGATAGTTTTGAGACATGCTAAGGGAACAAGGTGATGGGATTCTCTTCCTCACTTCCTGTGTCTTTTACTTTATGGTAAAGGTCCCCTATTATACTGTGTTTCATCGATATATTACAGGTCTTAGATATATACAGAGCCTGTCTCTGCTTGGCTGAAACGCCAAACAGATCATTGCAGCATTACCCATAATCCCCTCTGTTTCAGCCCTGTTTCCAAAGTGCTGATTCTCTGTCTGTTAATTTAGATGAAAATAAGGAGCCCCTCCCCACGCCCCTCTGAGAGACATTTGGGTACAAAGAACACATAAGGCACTTTCACACCGGAGTACTTTTCCCTTTTAGTTCCGATACTTCCTGGGATTTTGCGTTCACACCAAAAAGAGAATTTAGTTCATGAGAACTTTTCCCAGCTTTTCAGTCCCTGCTAGAGAGGTGGGACTTTCCTGGGGAGAAAAAAGTTCCAATTTCTGATTGGCTGGGCGAATTGCAAACCACGCCCCGTAAAACTCTGAAAAGTTTTGTGAAGCCGCCATTGTATTTGTGGCATTAGCATTATTAGCATTATTAGCATTCGCCCCGCGCACCAACAGAGAGAGACTAACTTATGGCAACACAAAATAAAACATGGGAGCGGTGGAGATGAGGAGGTGTCGGCGTTCTGGCGATTTACTCGGAAGGCTTCAGTAGAAGCTGCTGGGAGTCCCAGCAGCTTCTACTGAAGCCAGTCCCCAACTCCGGGGACTTTGGGTGGCAGTATACGCCGTGAAGTGGTTTGCGGCCCTGCCAGTAAACCCAAAGCAGAAGAAGAAGAAGTGACGTCAGCGGCTTCATTTGCGTAATCCTCCCTCAGGGAACTTATTCCGGTGTGAACGCGATCGGCTCTTTAGTTCCATGGGGGAACTAAGTGCTGGGAACTAAGTACGGCAAAGTACTTGGTGTGAACGCGGCTATTGGTGCTCTAGGAGGAGATTCAGGCGATAAAGGGGGAGGGGGGGGTTACCTTGGATGCTGATTGGCTAATGGTTACCCAAGCCAAAACATCGTTATGACATCATAAAGTGGCCAAAATCTGATCAGCTCATTTTCAGACAGGTTTTTATATAAATGGATCAAAAAGAGAGAGAATCTTTGTTCCTGAAACTTTCAGAGTCTCTTTCCACAGAGGGGACACATGTTGATGTAGAAGAGACATGAGGAAGAGGGGACACATGCTGATGTAGAAGAGACATGAAGAAGAGGGGACACATGTTGATGTAGAAGAGACATGAAGAAGAGGGGACACATGCTGATGTAGAGGAGACATGGAGAAGAGGGGACACATGTTGATGTAGAAGAGACATGAAGAAGAGGGAACACATGTTGATGTAGAAGAGACATGAAGAAGAGGGGACACATGTTGATGTAGAAGAGACATGAAGAAGAGGGGACACATGTTGATGTAGAAGAGACATGAAGAAGAGGGGACACATGTTGATGTAGAAGAGACATGAAGAAGAGGGGACACATGTTGATGTAGAAGAGACATGGAGAAGAGGGGACACATGTTGATGTAGAAGAGACATGAAGAAGAGGGGACACATGTTGATGTAGAAGAGACATGAAGAAGAGGGGACACATGTTGATGTAGAAGAGACATGAAGAAGAGGGGACACATGTTGATGTAGAAGAGACATGAAGAAGAGGGGACACATGTTGATGTAGAAGAGACATGAAGAAGAGGGGACACATGTTGATGTAGAAGAGACATGGAGCAGTGGATTTTGCACAATAGGCGAGTTGTTTTCTACGTTGTGTTACCTGGAATAGGCGCAACCTTTTCCCGAGCGACCCACAGGAAATCTCCCACGTTGAGCTTCCTCACATCGAACGTCACTCCGTTCCTCTGCAGCTCTTTGACCAGATCCTGCTTGCAGTTTTTGCTTCCGCTTCACAAACACACCGACCGTTCAGGAAACACACACACACACACACGTTTGATTCACACAGTTTAAAACACACAGCGGTCTTACCCCGTTGTCTCAATGAAGTCCACACAGAGGATGATCTCGTAGGAGCCGGGAAGGAGACTCCAGGACTTTGGGTTTCTGCTCGGTACATTTCGGGGTTTCCCTGAAAAGAACATCCCAGGAACGAGAACCCTCGGCTGGGAAGCAGAGGAGGTCGGCCTCTCTGTAGGTCTGGAAAAAGACGGTTCAATTCCTTTTATTGTATTGACAAACAGTTCAACAACACAAGTGCAATCATAAAACATAATGGAGATATTTCGGTCTTAAATATATATTACTTACACATCTACAATTGGAGAGTTCATCAGAAACATTACAAGCTAAAACACACAAAGGAAAGTCTACCTATTTTCGTATATTAAAGTAGAAAGCACCGTATTTTTCTGTATTTACTTTTTACATGTATATAGTTGACCTATTTTTGCTTTTTACTTGCACCGTTCTATATATTTTTGGACTATATTTATTCCTTTTTATGTCGTAAGTTGTTGGAGGAGGCTGGGACTTAAGATTGTCAAAACCAAGACCACGTTATCTTGAATCTTGAATGTTTAACTGGTCTCTAAACACTTAGTCTATACAACATATGACAAAAGGAAAATAAAGGTACGACTTAAATGCATTTCAGAGTAGAGTTACTTGTTGAGATAATGATACGTTTTTGTCCCAGAAGTTTTGAAGCACACTCACTGTATTCTCTCCTCTTCCTTCTCCTCTTCGTCATCATCACTAACAGTGAGGTCCACAATCCCCGGGCCACCTTCTTCTCCCTCCTCCTGCTCGTTTCCTTCACTCCTGGCCTCCTCTCTGTCTCCTTCTGGACCTTTAGTTCCCTCTAAAGACTCGAGGCGCTCCCCTAAAGCCAGACCCTCTTCTGTCAGAGAATACCTGAAGAGGGAGGAAGAGTGAACTCCATTTAAACGAAAGAGAAGCCCCCGTTTCCACTTCAAAACACTCTGAATCTGAAATCGTACAGAAATAATGTGTGTGTCAATCCATCGTGTGTGTGTGTGTGTGTGTGTTTCCTCTGTACCTTGCAGGGTTGTGGGTCTTCATCATCAGGTTCTTCTGGATCAGAGTGCTCACTGAAGACCAGGCCGTGTACTTACTGCCCAGATCTGGCTACAGACACATAAAAGTTAACTGAATTAAAATACAAATATTCAGGACGCTCTGATCAGGGTACCCTGTGCCGTCATATCAGTCAATAAATGGCCAATAAAAAATTGTTCTCAAGCTAATTTTGTACCAAAAACATTAATATGTCATGCCTACAGACTCAACATTTTTTTTGAATAAAGAGTATTATTAGGAAGTATTTTCAATTGGAGTATTTTCTCTGCTTTTGACGACAATTTTTGAGTAATAATAATGGTTTATTGTTAACAGGACATCCCAACACAAGTCCCTTTTTATATATTAGTTTCAGAACATCGGTGTGTTCATTTTCACCACATAATCCTCCACAAAGAACTCCCTTAATATTGAGTAGAATAGAGAGTAGGAAGGAGTCAGCCATCTTGTTGTTGTTTTTTCAAAAATGGAATGCCTGGGCAAAGTTACCCAGAATGCATCTTCACTGTTGCCATGGCCACATCTCTACATGTGAGCATTGTGCAGAAATTCCAAGTGATGTCATGATGATGCTGTGATGTGCTTTGTGACATCATCGATAGTTCCAAATGGGAACCTGCAAGGAGACCAGTTTGAGTTTCAAGGCACAGCATATCTTGGCTTAGCAGAAACCAGTCTGACGCTGACAACACAAACAGTTAGGTATTACCAGTTGCTTCTGTGCGTGTATCATTGTCATCTTAAAAAAACATGTCCTGCAATAAGGAACAAGCGGAATTGGGAGGTGACTACGCTGGAGTTAGGAGGAGTCTTGGGGCAGTTGAAGAACATCTCAAGACCCTACATGTGGAAATGCAATCCATACAAAAACAGTTCGGCAGCTTTCCAGCGCTGGGGGAGCAGTTTGACGCTCTGAAGGCAGAGGGACATGTCGCGAGGCGCAAGTGTGCCTACCTCGAAAAAGCAGTGAGGGTTCTTAGTGAGAAGATCGAAAATAACGTTACCGTAGAGGCGATGTTCCAGGGACTAATCCAGACAAACAAGGAATTGGAGCGTGAACGACAGATCCTCGAGGAACAGATGTTTGACAAGCTAGATGAGCTGGATAGCATCGATGCTATCAAAGCCGAGCATGAAGCTGCACTACGTGTACAGAGAGAGCTCGAAGCACAGATTAAAGAGGTGCGTTCATCGATCCAAAGCTATTCTGCTGCAGAGGAAACGCTTGATGCATTGAGAAGTGACGCAGAGGAAACCATCAGAGTAAATGGTGGCCTTGAGGAAGAACTTCAGTATCTCAAACAAAGGAAAGAGCAACTTCAGGATCGTTTCCAAGTGTCTAAGGCAGAGATAGAGACGGTTTTCCAGAAGAACCAGGCTCTGCAGCAGGAAGTGGACGATCTCTGCAGGGAGCTTGAAAATGAAAGCATGGTGCAGTTTGAGATGGACGAAATGAACCGGTCGAAATATGAGGAAATGAGCCAAACCGAAGACTTGCAAGAAGAGATCTTTGAGCTTTCAAAGAAGCTTCTGGGTTTAGAGGATCTTCTGGGGTCATACAACATTGCGAAGGAAGAAAAAGAGTTGATTTTCCAGCAAATGCAATTGTTGCAACAAAAGAAAGTCGAGTTGTGCCAAGAACTTGAGAACGAGGACACCATTAGGGAACGTTGCAACGCAATGGTGACAGAAAAAGCCGCCATGAGCCTCGAACATGTCTCCCTGCGAGAAGAAGTGTTGCAGCTCAAGGAAAGGCATCTGCGTTTCATGCACCTCGAGGACTCTTACAAGGAGGCGAAAGCTGAGAGAGAGGACGTTACGAGGAAGAACGAGGCTTTGTTTAAAAAGATCCAGGGTTTGAGCAATGAGGTTCACAAGGAAAAGCATCTCATGATCAAGTACGAGGCTTTGCAGGCATCCAACGAGACCTTGAGGTGTGATAGTGCCGCCATGGCGAAGGATCTTGTTGAACTTAACCTAGAGATTGGTGTTTTGAGGAAGGGTCGTTCTCAGAACAAAACCCTGCAGGAAAAGATTAACGACCTGCAGTCTATGTGTGATGAGCCGCTGAGGGAAAGAAACACAGCGGTTCAGAATCCAAACGGCGATCAGGACCGAATGAACGGCTTGAATGTGAACAACGTCAGTCTTCACAATGACTTCCTTGAATCCAAGAAAACGTTTGGGGAGAAAAGAGCTCAGCAGGCCAAAAACACCGCGGATCAGAATCCAAACGGCGAACTCGGACAAAGGGTCCAAGAAGATCAAGACCGAATGAACGGCTTGAATGTGAAGATCGTCACCGTTGACAATGACTACCTTGAACACATGAAAACGGTTCAGGAGAATCGAGCTCAGCAGTCCAGGAGATAAAAGCCACTAACTTATCCGTGGCATAACGGGTTTTCTCCGGGGGCACCGGGTTTTTCCCAAAATGTACGATTTTAAAAAACCAAACATTAGTAAAATGTCTTAGCATGACATCAGGGGGCTTAGATATTCTTCCAGCAAGCTACAATTACAACGAGATAAATACCACGGGTTAAAGTTCATTAACTTATCCGTGGCATAACGGGTTTTCTCCGGGGGCACCGGGTTTTTCCCAAAATGTACGATTTAAAAAAACCAAACATTAGTAAGATGTCTTAGCATGACATCAGGGGGCTTAGATATTCTTCCAGCAAGCTACAATTACAACGAGATAAATACCACGGGTTAAAGTTCATTAACTTGTCCGTGGCATAGCGGGATTTCTCCGGGAGCGCCGGGTTTTCCCAAATGTACGATTTAAAAAAAACAAAAATATTATTAACATGGATCTTTTTTTTATTATTACATGTTACTTGTTAGACGCTTTTATCCAAAGCGACTTACATACTCAATACTGTGGCTCCCACAGGAGCAATTTGGGGTGAAGAGTCTCAGGGACACAACGACATGCTGACTGCAGTGGGGTTTGAACCTGTGACCCCCTGACCCCAACACCTAGGCACTAACCCACTACGCCACATGCCTCCAAACAAACACGGATCTTTAATACAAGCATCGGCCGGAGAAATTCACATCACAAGTCACACAGTCAAAGGTTCTGACTGCACGGGTGGGTTGCCATGTCAAATCTGATCCGCCTCGCATCTTGGTAGACCTTTTAACTAGTATACAGAGAGTCAATTGGGGGACGGTACGTGAACACCTGGGAACAATGGAGATGTCTCTGACATCCGTGGTGCTTAGAAGCCCGCGTTCTCACAGTCGTAAAACCCCCCCTGTGCCCGCCAGGTCAGGCCATAAAACCTGGTAGTATCAACATACGACTCCATTATCACATTCCTTACGGGAGATTAGAAGCAGGGATGGTCGTAAATGTCAACACACAGAATAGGTGTGATTTTTTTATTTGTGCTGTTGTTAAGTGTTTTTATTGTAAAGTGTTTTTATTGTAAAGTATTTTGATTGTATGTACAGCACTTTGACCAAAAATCGTTTTGAAAATGTGCTATATAAATAAAACTTGATTTGATTTAAATAGTTCATTATTCTGTGTCATAATAATGCTTCGTGGTCATTTCAGAGTGTCTACCCGTGTTAAACTGTTACAGCCCACACGCAATGATCCAATACTTCTACATATTGGTGTTTAATAATGTCAAAATAAATAAAAGGAGGTAAAAGACTGACAGTTATGCACCAGAACATCTCGATTAGTGCCGTCGTCATTTTAAGTTAAGTTGCTACGCCACTATTTTATCTTAGCGAAAGCAAAACGATAATTTTCAAATATATGAAAGCATGTTTAAAATCATTAGTCGTGTCAAATCCTCAATTTATTTGGGTGTAATAAGCGGGTTTAAATGCACTTGTAACGAATACTCCACTCACCACAGAGAAGGACTTATCGCAGAGCTGCTGAGCTTCTGCTTGGAGCTCCATCTTAAACATGTAGCCTTTGCTGCCTGGGATCTGGAGGGAGAGACATCAAATGAACCCACGATGCAAAACATGGAGGTATTTTGTGTAGATGTGAAGGAGGAAGGCGTACCTGAGACACTCTGTAAAGTGTGAGCAGAACAGCGTAGCCTCCAGACCGTCTCTGGGGTACGTACTCCCTCTTCTTCCTCCCCCCTTTGTTTTTCCCTTGATCCCCGGCTGCATTCTTCTACAAGGAAAGTTCAACAAAAGAAGTCACAAATAAGAGGTTTTCAATGACATATAGGGTGAATGACACACACACACACGGAGACACTTGAACACACACACAGAGACCCTTGAACACACACACACACACATGGAGACACTTGAACACACACACGGAGACATATTATTATTGGGATTTCTTCCCCATGAAACGGTGTCTTTACACAGTGAGATGAACACACACACACACACACACACTTCTACACACACTCCATCTACCTTTCTGGGTGGATCCAGGCTGTTGTTGTCCTGTCGGCCAGCAGGGGGCGCTCCTTCAGGGAGAGAGTGGATCGGAGCGTCTGGACCTACAGGAAAAGTAAGAGAGCAAACAAAGACAGATTAGAACGTAAACTTCAAGACATTTTGAGACTGCTTTGTCTTTAAGATCCAAGAAGAAATCTCATGCTATCATTGAAAGACTTTTAGAGAAAATATTTGTTTTTGTACAAACAAAAAAACGCTTTTGTGTTACATTTTATTCCATCTTAGTAAGTATTTGTAGGTATTTGTTTCCTAGCTTTGCCTTTGGGTATTACTCATAGTAGTGCAGAGAAATTATAATGACATTTTTATGTATACAAATGTTATTTATTTTTGTAAAGCTACCCATCTATTCTCTTTTAGCTATCTTATGTTCTCAGTGTTTCCCCTACCATTGGACTACACAAATTAGTCATTCGAGACAAAAATGTCCACTGCAAAAGACTTTGATAAAAACATTATATTAAAAGGTTTTTTTCACAACTTTTTTGGGTTCAATCTTTAAAGCAACTTCCGCCCTAATAGAAAATACCAAAAATGTAATCATTTTCAGGATTTTAACCCTTTAAATGCCATTTTGAATACATGAAACCACTGTTTTTTTTCATGATGAAAACAGAGGAAATGAGTTATTTTCCAAAACATACATATCTGGGGACTGGCTCTTTTTTTTTTTATCACAGTCTTGGATGTGTCAAAGATTAGCAACAAAATAGATTTTTTTGCATTATTAGTTTTTGCACAAAATCAGATTGAACAAAAAAGTCACACATTAGTCATTCGGGACAAAAATGTCCGCAGTGATACCGGAGGGTTAATATATATTATATATAGCGCCAAATCGCAACTGAAGTCATCTATCTACGGTCACTTTTCCGTGTGCTCTTTTATTACATAAACTAAACGCTTATGTTATTTATCCAATGTCTGTGCATGTTTCAGTGTCCACTAGGGCTGCTCAATTAATCGTATTTTAATCGCAATTACGATTATGGCTTGCAACGATTACGAAAACAACGTAATCGAAATATAAAGATTATTTTTTTTATTATTATTAATTTCAGTTGAGTTATACTTAAAGTTCAGGGTAATCAACTGTTAAAAACATACTGTTCAAATTGTTTTCCTCCAATAAATGGATGTTTTCAAAGTACATGGATAATCGTTTTTAATAATCGTGATATCAATTATTGACCCAAATAATCGAGATTATGATTTTTGCCATAATCGAGCAGCCCTAGTGTCCACTGCATTCTGAAGGGCGGGGCTCTGCTCCACACACACACACACACACACACACACACACACACACACACACACACACACACACACACACACACACACACACACACACACACACACACACACACACACACACACACACACACACACACACACACACTCAGTGACAGACACAGTCACACACACACACACACACACACACAGTCACACACACACAGTCACACACACACACAGCACACACACAGTGACACACACACACACACACTCAGTGACAGACACAGTCACACACACACACACACACACACACACACCACACACACACACACACACACACACACACACACACACACACACACACACACACACACACACACACACAGTGACAAACACAGTCACACACACACAAACAATGACACACAGTGACAGACACAGTCACACAAACAGTCACACACACACAATGACACACACACACAGTGACAGACTGTTAGAGTTTATTGAAGGATAAATGTGTTTTCATAATGTATTCTCATAAATGTGTTACAAGAAGCATAATGGAGGAACAGAGAACAGTCTGTTCAGTGCCACACATACACACACACACACAGATTCACATGACTGAGAGTCACAAGATGCACACTAACAGATAAGGTGTTGGTCAACACCACATGATTGTCATGTTACTGTATTGTTGAAATAAAAAGAATGCACTGGGAGAAGGCGAGTTGAGTTGGTTAAGGAGTGGACACGGCCTGTCACTCGCCGATTCTCCTTGCAGCAAGTAAAACTTGGAACTCGAGTATCTGTTATCTCTGTTCACTGGATTTTGGTTATTGAACCGAGCTGGGGTTTACCCTTACAAAGTAATATAGATACCTCACATTAATTGGTCCTTCGGAGCCGGATTTCAATACATCGTGACGGGAAGGAGGAGGGAAAAGACACGCCGCAAGTCTGTCGACAGCCGGGATCATCAGCCGACCCCGAGAAAGACCCGGGACGCAGAATTCGTGGCCGGGCCGGTGCTTATATGTCCAACCTCCCTCATCCTAGGCACGATTGACGGAATCCAACCGGACCAGTGACCACAGATAACGGGTAAGATAAAACGTTGATATACACGGTTACTCCGCCATTAAGGAGGTTGATAAAAAGTTGATATACACGGTTACTCCGCCATTTAAGGAGGTTAATAAAAAGTTGATATACACGGTTACTCCGCCATTAAGGAGGTTGATAAAACGTTGATATACACGGTTACTCCGCCATTAAGGAGGTTGATAAACGTTGATATACACGGTTACTCCGCCATTAAGGAGGTTGATAAAAAGTTGATATACACGGTTACTCCGCCATTAAGGAGGTTGATAAAACGTTGATATACACGGTTACCTCCGCCATTAAGGAGGTTGATAAAAAGTTGATATACACGGTTACTCCGCCATTAAGGAGGTTGAATAAAACGTTGATATACACGGTTTATCTCCGCCATTAAGGAGGTTGATAAAACGTTGATATACACGGTTACTCCGCCATTAAGGAGGTTGATAAAACGTTGATATACACTGGTTACTCCCGCCATTAAGGAGGTTGATAAAAAGTTGATATACACGGTTACTCCGCCATTAAGGAGGTTGATAAAACGTTGATATACACGTTACTCCGCCATTAAGGAGGTTGATAAAACGTTGATATACACGGTTACTCCGCCATTAAGGAGGTTGATAAAACGTTGATATACACGGTTTACTCCGCCATTAAGGAGGTTGATAAAAAGTTGATATACACGGTTACTCCGCCATTAAGGAGGTTGATAAAACGTTGATATACACGGTTACTCCGCCATTAACGAGGTTGATAAAACGTTGATATACACGGTTACTCCGCCATTAAGGAGGTTGATAAAACGTTAATATACACGGTTACTCCGCCATTAAAGAGGTTGATAAAACGTTGATATACACGGTTACTCCGCCATTAAGGAGGTTGATAAAACGTTGATATACACGGTTTACTCCGCCATTAAGGAGGTTGATAAAACGTTGATATACACGGTTACTCCGCCATTAAGGAGGTTGATAAAAAGTTGATATACACGGTTACTCCGCCATTAAGGAGGTTGATAAAAAGTTGATATACACGGTTACTCCGCCATTAAGGAGGTTGATAAAACGTTGATATACACGGTTACTCCGCCATTAAGGAGGTTGATAAAACGTTGATAGAGAAAGGCTACTCCGCCTAGAAGGAGGATCGACGTGCCTTATGAGTGATTGAGTGAAAGCAGTGTGTAAAAGTGTCACCAGTGGAATCAGCGCACAGAGTGGAAACCTAACGGTGATAACAAAAACTCTGTGGTCTGTTGAAGTACACTAGTGGTGAATTAGGAATTATGTTCCGACCGGCACGTTGTCCAGTAGGAACACCAAGCTAGAATCATGGGGTCCAATGGGAGTAAGCCTGCCGCTACAGGGGACATGAGATATATGGAAATATATAGTCATGGCAGCACCAGTTATTGTAGCAAATGGTATAAACTGTACGGCTTCCGAGGAAAGTTGGAGAAAACAGCAGTAAGATAATTAAGCAACAAATTGAGAGCAGCAACAGCTGGAACAACACAAGGCAAGAAAAGAAAGAAGTTAGAAGCTCAACTGCGGGTTGCAGCTTTATGGGCTGAACAAGCCCATAAAAGGACAGGTGGAGCAGAAGAAGGTATGATAGCAGCGGCTGTTTCAGTGAAAGCAGACGAGGAGACAGGGCGTTCAGGGTCAGTTGACGCTGTACGCCGCGAGAAAGAGAGAGCGATAGTGGAAGAACACAAAGCGCAGGAACAAAGAATAAAAAGGAAGTAAGAGAAAGAGAGAAAAGACAGGGAAAGAGAGACACAAAAACGCATCGACAAAGAAATGGCAGATGCATTAAGCCCACTGCACACCAGAAAAAATAAGGGGGAAACCAAGTTATATCCTGTTGAAGAATTAAGAGAAGCAGAACAATCCTTCGACGGAACAGCATATCAGGGTGACGCTTATCCATTAGTACAAGTGGCCAACCCGCACTATGGAGTTGACGGTGACCTAGAAAGAATGTTAAGAGTGTTCCGCCCATGGACAATGGATGAGTGTAAAAAGGCTTGTGAGGGACTGACTCCATACAAACAGGACCCGGCGCAGTTTGTCCTTGACCATACTGCATTAATAGCGTCATATGGTTTAAATGGACATGAAGTTTTAAGAACCCTTATGACAATCTTTGGCCACGAATGGGCCAGGGTAAAGGGAGATTTCACCGGGTCCTGGCCCAATGGAAACCCGCTGGAACCAGGTCAGCAGGACCTCATAAATGCACTCGCTCCCGTAAATATCTCAATCGAGAGGGTTTTTGCACTGAGACGAGACTTTACTAAAGTCTCAGGGTGTAGACAGGGAGAAAAAGAGTCAGTACAAGATTTCAGAATCAGAATGGAAGATTGTTTCCGTATCCATAGCGGAATTCCACCCAGCAATGCTGTTGACTCCCCATATGTGCAGCAGCTGAAACAAAGCCTGATGAATGGGTTCCACCCAGGTATTGCTGACTTTATCCGCAAGCATAATGTTAACCATAGGACATGCGACTTACAAGAGTGCCTAAATTATGCAGAACATGCAGCAACCCAGATCAAAGAAAAAAGACATAAGAAAGCGTCAGCATCAGCTTTCTTCATAGGAGAAGATGGGGAAGAAAATCAGATTTTCTTTGTGGGAACAGGACAGGGGAGAGGCGGGTTTAACAGAGGACGAGGGAATGATAGATGAACAGGCAGAGGCAGAGGAGGAGGCAGAAACGCAGAAGGCAAATTCCTCTGCTACAGGTGCGGAAAGGAGGGGCACATGGCGAGAGACTGTGAGGAACAGAGACCACAGAACAAAGAAGGGGGACAAAAGGGACAGTACAAAGACGAAAGACATGGCCCCCCCCCTTCACATAACCTACATAGTTATGACAACTGACTAGACGTAGAAAAGGAAGAAGAGGACGTCCACACACATCACATTGACCTTTCTGAAGTATTACTGAATCTGTCAGACAACAGTATTAAACCTACCAGGACAATCGAAATCAATGGGGAAAAATTAGAATTCTTATGTGACAGCGGTGCAGACTCATCAGAAGTGAACAAAGAGGTCCAAAGAATGTGGCCACCAACTGGCACTATGTTTGTAAAATCAGCAAATGGACACATAAATCAGAGGTCGATTTCAAAGCCACTTTTTATGGAAGATAGAAGGTCAGGCCTCCAGGCATCCCTCAAATGTGTGTTCATCTCAAACTGCCCTGTCAATTTGCTAGGGAGAGACGGCATGGAAATGTTAAAAATCAGTGTAGTACCAGTCAAAGGGGGAATGCGAGCAGTAGGGCCCGGAGAAAAGGTGGAAGACCAGGTCTTCCTTCAAAAATCCATAAACACCCCCAACTACTACTGGTCACTAGACATGCCACAACCTGACGTGACAAACACAGGTGAACACCTGTTAACACTATTCACCCCACAACATGACCAAGAAGTAATGAAACCTGACGCATTGCACGTTACACTAAAGTACAAGAACACCCCTGGCCCAGACAAAGACTATGATGTGCTCGTGCATCGACTGACACCACAGAGGGTAGTGTTCCACTCGATGTATGCAAACCAACACGGGGATGTTGTAATAGATGCTAGGGTCCCATCAACCACTGCCTTGATAATGGAACCAGGTTCCACGCCACACATATCAGTAGCTAGGGGCCCAGAGACTTCATGGAGAGACTTAGGTTTATTAGTGGCTAGAGGTAACAGGATAACAAAATGGACAGATGACAAAAACGGTTGGCAAACTGGAGGCGGGTTAAAGCGCAAAACTCTAGGGTTTACCCTAGTGATGACACCACGCGCCCACCTAGACGACCCTGAACAACAATGATGTATGCTAAGTGAAGAGGCCTTAGAGGTCCTGAAAACGGTGCCGCCATGCGTATGGTCACAAGGAAAATGTGATGTAGGTCGCATGGTGAACGCAAAACCTGTACACGTTAGACCAAAAACTAACCACAGACCCTGAGGGAACATTCAGAATAAACAACAAGATAGTACTCCCTGTTAGTCTCTACAAAACAGCAGCTCATTTGAGTCATGGGCCGTGCCATGTCTCAACAGGAGGGATGGTGACAATAATAAATGAACACTTCCATACATACAACTATATTACATTTTCTAAAAACTTTTGTAGAGCCTGTGTAGTATGTTGCAGACACAATGCTCAAGGCAATGAGCGACCACAGAGAGGAAAGTAGAAACATGCATGAGAATCACACCCACGGCAACAGGGTTGTCTCCCTTTGAGATCATAACAGGAAGGCAATTCAGACTACCAATCACAGACGAGGTGAAGGAGGAGGGTGATGCTGAGGCAGAGACTACATTAGCTGAATGGATGAGCAGACTCTTCAGAAGCAATGAGATAGCTCGAACAAATAACTTGCCAGACATTTCTACTCCCTTACAGGATACTCGAGTGCAGACTGGTGACCAGGTCCTCGTGAAGGTGATTAAGAGGAAGCATTGGCACTGTCCACGGTGGGACGGTCCCTACACGGTACTGCTGACAACACCGACTGCACTAAAAATCGCCGAAAGAACTACGTGGATACATCAGAGCCACTGCAAAAAGATAATACCTCTCCAACTTAACGACGGATAAGTGGTGGAAGTCCGGCTACAAAGGGCGGTGTTTCATTAGGAAATACTGGTCTCAACCCCGGTGAAGAAAACAACAGAACCACTATCACCAATAGACTATGTTGGGATAGGTGTTGTGTGTAGTGACCCTGCTGGGTCTGACGCTAATGACTATAAGACAATTGAGTGAGGAATCCTCAACAAAAGAAGAAGTCCATCGAGAGAAAAAATGGTCACTACTCAACGATGTTGCAACAGACAGATAACGGTGACTATACTGACACAGACCCCTCTCAGAAGGACGAATATACTCACCTAACCTCCAATGTGTAAGACTTAAAGGTTACTGTCTGTCATATGACGAATGGTTCGAAAATGTCAAAAACAAGTGAATTAATTCTGAAAGTAATAAAGACACTGTAACCAGCTAGTAATTATGAAAAACAGGAGGGAATGTTAGAGTTTATTGAAGGATAAATGTGTTTTCATAATGTATTCTCATAAATGTGTTACAAGAAGCATAATGGAGGAACAGAGAACAGTCTGTTCAGTGCCACACATACACACACACACAGATTCACATGACTGAGAGTCACAAGATTCACACTAACAAATAAGGCGTTGGTCAACACCACATGATTGTCATGTTACTGTATTGTTGAAATAAAAAGAATGCGCTGGGAGAAGGCGAGTTGGAGTTGGTTAAGGAGTGGACACGGCCTGTCACTCGCTGATTCTCCTTGCAGCAAGTAAAATTGAAACTCGAGTATCTGTTATCTCTGTTCACTGGGTTTTGGTTATTGAACCGAGCTGGGGTTTACCCTTACAAAGTAATATAGATACCCCACACAGACACAGTCACGCACACACACACAGTGACAGACACAGTCACGCACACATATGAGGGGCCGTACAGGCCGTAATTCATACTGGTCATTTCACGCACATACATTCTTCTTTTACATACATATATTTTCACTCTTACATACATACATTCTCCTTTTACATACATATATTTTCATTCTTACATACATACATTCTCCTTTACATACATACATTTTCACTCTTACATACATACATTCTCCTTTTACATACATATATTTTCACTCTTAAATACATACATTCTCCTTTTACATACATATATTTTATAATATATGCATGTCTGAAGAGAATATATGTATGCAAGAGAAGAATGTATGTATGTGTGAAGACAATATATGTATGCAAGTGAAGAATGTATGTATGTGTGAAGACAATATATGTATGCAAGTGAAGAATGTATGTATGTGTGAAGACAATATATGTATGTGAGAGAAGAATGTATGTATGTGAGAGAGAAAGTATAGTGGAAACGGAAGAAGTATGGTTGAAACGGAAGGCAGGTCATTCTTGCGCTGTGATTGGCTCAGAAGGTCGAGCGGGGCGGGCTCATGTTCAGAACTTCTGATTCAAATCAACATGATGGGGGGAGAGGGTTAGGGTTAGATGACTCCGTGTATCTACGGACCACTTGTTTTTCTTTATTAAACAAGTAAACGGAAGAGTGTCTGCGAGGCGTTTTTGCTTTTTACCTTACTAAATGGTCTAATGGTCATTGTAGCGAGGGGGGGGGGGGGGGGCGCGATACTCGCGGAAGTGATTTCAAAACAAAAGCACTCGTTTGCTTGGAATGTTGAACATAATTATAAACAAGGGGAAACAAGGTGAATTTAGCGATCACAACGAAAACGGCCAAGACACACATTGAGCCCAGAAAATGAATGTTATTAAGGCTGTAAATATAATAAGCATGTGTCTAAAATGGACAACATTGTTAGGAGATTTAAACTATACAGCGATTCTGCACTGCGGGCACTCAGCCGTCTCTCGCGTTTGTCTTTTCAAATCAGCTGCTCTTCATATTTTACAAATATTTTTTACTGAAAGTTCTTAATAAAACTGACACTGTTGGACTCGAGGGGAGAAGAATAAATGGACAACATTGTTAGGAGATTTAAACTATACAGAGAGCCGTTTTTTCAAATCAGTAGCTCTTCATTTTCTTTTTACAAATATATTTTACCACAAGTTCTTCATAAAACTGACACTGTTGGACTCGGTACTAGTTTGACTGCTACTAACAATACATTGAAGTACTTTTACTGTGTACTTTGTGAGAAATACTCTGTCAAAGTCCCCTCCATATAGCACATAATCTAATGCATCAGTCCGTCCCAGGCGGGAGTTTATAAACCAAAGAGTAACCGCCCTTACGGCACGCTCTGATAAGTAAAGCGAACGCACCCGCAAGGACACCTGGCGAGGGATGTGACAGTTTCAGGGGTTGACCAAATGTTCCTTAAAACCCCTAATGCTTGCTGCAATCTACGCGACTCATCTCCCTCCATCATGTTGATTTGAAATCAGAAGTTCTGAACATGAGCCCGCCCCGCTCGACCTTCTGAGCCAATCACAGCGCAAGAATGACCTGCCTTCCGTTTCAACCATACTCCTTCCGTTTCCACGATACTTTCTCTCTCACATACATACATTCTTCTCTCACATACATATATTGTCTTCACACATACATACATTCTTCTCTCACATACATACATTGTCTTCACACATACATACATTCTTCTCTCACATACATACATTCTTCTCTCACATACATACATTCTTCTCTCACATACATACATTGTCTTCACACATACATACATTCTTCTCTCACATACATACATTGTCTTCACACATACATACATTCTTCTCTTGCATACATATATTCTCTTCAGACATGCATATTATAAAATATATGTATGTAAAAGGAGAATGTATGTGCTTGAGAGGACCAGTATGAATTATGGCCTGTACGGCCCCTCATACAGTGACACACACACACACACACTCAGTGACAGACACAGTCACACACACACAGTGACGCAAACACAGTGACGCACACACAGTGACACACACACACACACACACACACACACACACACACACACACACACACACACACACACACACTCAGTGACACACACAATGACACACACACACTCAGTGACACACACACACACACACACACACACACACACTCAGTGACACACACAGTCACACACACACACACACACACAGTCACACACACACACACACACACACACACACACACAAACACACACACAATGACACACACAGTCACACACACACACTCAGTGACAGACACAGTCACACACACACACACACACACACACACACACACACACACACACACACACACACACACACACACACACACACACACACAGTGACACACAAACATTGACACACACAGTGACACACACACACACACTCACACACACACACACACACACACACACACACACACACACACACACACACACACACACACACACACACACAGTGACACACACACACAGTGACACACACACACAGTGTAAATATGTTTAAAATACATTTTGAATGCAGGACTTGTTAGACTGCATGCAATACGTTATAACATTTCTTCACAGTGGTGTTACTACTTACTATAACTGTGAAACCTAACAGTAAATAAAGACATGACGTATGAAGGCCTGAGCACTTTGTTCTGATGTCTTACCTTCTGGTAGACGTACTGCAGCTTCAGGCCCTTCTCTTTGGCGGCGTCCCGCAGCTCGGTGAGCCACTGGAGGAACAGAGGGTTGGGGCAGGAGGGCAGGGGGCGTTTCCGACCCAACCGGACCTGCTGCGAGGCGGGCATCCCTTTGGACCTGGGGGCAGAGTGACGAAGTACATTTACTAAGGTACGTTTATTTAGATAGCACATTTTCAGACATCTTAGCCTCGACTTAAAAAAAAAGTACTTTACTTAACTACAGCTTTGAGGTACTTGTACTCGAGTATTTCCATTTGATGCTACTTCATACTTCTACTGCACTAACTTGAAAAGGGAAATCATGCAATCTTACTCCACTTAATGATGATTATTATTAAACAGCTCTAAAAAATGTGAGTGACATTATTTAAATATTTTACAAAAAGTCAATCAGAACTGTGTTTGTCTAAAACAGCCTACTTGAGGCAACAACAGTATCTAGAGCAGGGGTGCCCACACTTTTTGGGCTGGTGAGCTACTTTTGAAATGACCAGCTCACCGAGGTCTACCAACCAAAAATAAAATCCCAAATTGCAAGGGTTGCTGAATAACACGTTTTATTTATACATGGGATAATAGGGCTGCAACGACTAATTTGATAATCGATTAATCTATCGATTAATGAAACGACTAATCGACTATTCAGACTATTACTGTATGCCTTGCACAATTTCTCAAACCCTCTTGTTTAGCCATCAACTTTTAGATTTAGCTTGAGGTTGTTTTAGGCATGTGGAAACTAACAATGAAGACAATAAAGATTAATACTTGATTCAAAAATACATATATTATTAAATTAACAAATTGTTTACAAAATTAACATTGCTTTTTATTTAAATAAAATAAATAATATTTCGCATCAAAAGAAACAACAATGTTTTAACAAATCGTATTAAATAATGTGATGACAGAACTGTGAACAGAATAGCTGAAACTTTAACAAAATAAAGAGTAACTCAGTTACCTCTAATCATTAACCCATGTTTGTATCATTGAGTTAACTCCGTGTGTTGCTGCTAGCATACATAACACCTGACGTGGAAATGTTACTCGTGGATGGGGGGGCTACAGAGCTGCTAGAAAGACAGTCGAGCCCGGTGCATTCCTCCGTCTGGATGTGGTGCACTTTTGATAAATGTTTAGACACACTGCTCGTGTTACCGCCCTCACATGCTGAACTCTCTTGGCAAGGAGCATTGTCCACCTCAAGACGGGTAACATTTAACCACACCTTGGAGCGCTTCTCTCCGCCATCTCCTCCGTGTGTTGCTGCTTGTAGCAGCCGCGTGTGTGTAAACTGCCCCGCCCCCTCGCGCACAGACGGGGGAGAGAGATCTCGTCTCGATTGGAAAGATAAAAAATACACCGACATTTGTTTGTCTTTTTGCATGTTAGAAACGAGTTGGCGACACTAAGACTGCGAGATAATGTTTGTGTAGCAATAATACATGACCTTTCTCAACTCGCTACTCGGAGGGAAGTCGCTGTCATATGCCTTGTGAACACTCCGATAATGCCTCTCCACGTTACCTTTCTTTGGCAGAGCGACGCTTGCTTTACAAATAAGGCAAATAACCTTTGAATGTGACATCACAAACAAATATTCTACCCCCAATATTGTACCCCAAGTTGTTATTATATTTAATTAAAATATGCATTTAAGTGTCTTTGAGCATTAGGAAAATCGCTATAAAAATTCAATGTATTATTATTATTATTAGTACTATATGTACATTGTATACCGGTATTATTCTATAAAATCTTATTTTCATTTTCTATCCTTTGTCTTTTTAAAGTTACTATTTCTATTTTCTTCAGTGGTCGAAGTGCATTTACTCAAGTACACATTTGAGATACTTGTTCTTTACCTGAGTAATATAATTCATACTACTTTATACTTAATGTTGGGAGGCAATGTTATACTTTTTACTCCATTTATTATACAGATGTATTTACTAGTTACTTAATAAAATCAGATGTTGACACACACAATATAGGAAACACGTTTAAAATACAAAAAACTAAACCCATAAGAAGTATTTTGTTCAAATATATTTCACAATTCCAGCTTCTTAAATGTGAATATTTGCTGTTATCGCTTTAAAATATTTTAAAACATGAGTACTTTTACTCGGAGTACTTTAATTCCCTTATCGTACTTCAATACTTTTACTTGAAATTGAGTATTTCTACAGTGTGGTGTTAGTACTTTTACTCAAGTAAGGAATTTAAAAACCTTTCCCACCACTACCTTTAATAGTATGATATGTACATTCTTACATTTTCTATTTTTAGTCTATTTTCTTCACTTTTTAATGACTGTTTTTTTTTAATTGCATTGAATCGTCCTCTTATCAAATGTTTTTGGGACGTTTTTGAACGTTGTCTCAATGCTTTTGATGTCAAATACTTTGCATTTGTCGCTGAAAAGTGCTGTAAAAGTCATCTTGTCTTGAACAAATAGTCCATTGCGTAAATGTAAAAATGAAAGCAGGGGTCACAAAGAAAAGTACAGAGGGTTTTACAAATACAAATATTCTTCTTTATTTCATTTCTGACTGTCTAGAAGTTTACCACAGTGCTTTCTTCACAAACTGTAGTGTAAAACATCCATATGCAATAACAACAATACTATTTAAAATCTTAAACTTTATTTAAGTTTCAGGGGGCGTTTGTGAAATTCTTCATACAAGTAGCAATATGTTACGGTGATGAGAACTTAGCAGCATGTTAATATTTACATAACAAAGGACGTTTCCATCCTAAAATGTGTTTAATTCAAGTAAGGTAGGGATGGAAACTAAGTGAAAATATGTTCATGATATGTTTTTATATTAAGCTACGTCAGTGCTCCCTGAGTGCAGTACAGCTGATAAACTGTTCTGCTCAGAGCTGGACCCAGGTTCCTGGAAAAAAGGGGAAATTAAATGTGAATTAATTGCAATTTCTTACAGTACTGCCATTACGTCAATTTGTATCTGAACTGTGAGTAAAAGCCACAGTACTTTGACTCAGGTTTTCAACTTGTTATCAACAAATACTACATGGATCATTAGAGCATGCTGGGAGAAATATGAAACCAGTTGGACTACAAACCTTTTGAGCTTCCCGTATCTGATGGAGGAGAGGAGCTTCTCCTTATCAGCTTCACCTGCACATCGCTCATAGGCTGTCAGGAGACTGAGATTAAGAGAGGAAGAAAGATTTGAATTAAATGTCAACAATGTCTTACAGTAGCGCAATGTCTTGTACTCATGAATAGAAGAGAGTTTGCATAAAAATGTGTTTATAAAACGGACAAGTCAAATCAAGCAATCTGATTGGTTCTTAGCCGTAGTTACTTTTCACAAGTCAGTATCCCTCCGCGTCTGAGAAAAAGCTACAACCGTTACAGCTGTTACATTAAGTCCGTTATGAAACTAACTAGCAAAGCTTAAGATGGAAACATGTAAGGTTAACTTGGACCTCCGGGGGGTCTTACTATGGAGGAGAGGATTGAGGAGTGCCTATCTCCAGAAAGCACCTAAACGACGACATGCAGAGCTCCGTGAAGAGCAGGGAGACCAACTGGAGAAGTAGCACCATTCAAAAGCTTTCTGATGCGGGTCTTGAAAGCAGAGACATGATGACCGTTAGTGGCCACAGGTGCGAAAGCTCTCTCCAGAGCTGCTGGAAGCCCAATCTCGGGGACCGGAGAAAGTGCAGCAATATTCTGACCACGCCAAGCAACAGCCTAGAACAACCTCAACCTATACAAGTGACCTCGTAAGCCATGCTGCTGATGCTGGACAGGTTTTCAGTGGCTGCACAATAAACGGAAACATACAAATTAATGTAAATAAATAGCCAAATAATGGATCAACGCTCTCTGTCTAATATGTTCGCTAGCTGTTAGTGTTGTTGCATAGCAACCACCTCGCACTATGTTTCTTGCAGAAGGCAACGGAGGGACTATTTTATTTTGAACATCATTATTTACTAATAAAAACTATTTAAATTAGAGTGTGTATTTTTCTTTCATATTGCCACACTTGGTAACCGTTTTATAAAAGCAATAGCTCACTTCAGGCCGTGGTATATGCTCATTATATCACAGCTCAGGGGCGTGGTTCGGCCCGACGCGAAGTATACCCTCATGTTTCAACCTTGTTGTTAATTACCCAAAGTCAGAAATGTCTCGTTTATTTCATGAGTTTCTGAACTCAATGAGGGTTTTTTTTAATCTTATTCTTTATTATATGAACACATTTTTCATATTCCTTCAACTTACCTGTCCCATTTTGTCTAGTGCATTATTTTATTGGGTTTCATGTCTAACTCTTTCATGCTGGGTATATTGTTTGCTGCACTGTTGGAGGAGGAGCATGAGACTTAAGATTACAATGTAGTTTTGCGATATGAAAAATAAATGAATCCTTGAAATGTAATGTTTTAATAATAATAATAATACATTTTATTTATATAGACGCCTTTCAAGGCTCTCAAGGTCGCCATACAAGACACACAAAACTAAAAACCAGCAGAACAACAAGGCAATATAATCAATAAGGACCGAAGATGCGTCATGTGATCAGGGGTGTGAAGAGACGTGATTTGAAAATGGAGGGAGAGTCAGAAACTAAAAATCGATGCGGTATTTGACGGGCAGCAGGTGAAGTTTTGCTTCCATGATATCTATCTCTGCTAGTGCTAACTGCCTCATTCTTTGTATACGTTATCTAAAAACACCTTTGAAAGAAAGGGAGGAATACTTGAACAGGTGAGATGTGTGACTGTATCATAATGTGGGTTACCTGAGCGGGGTGCTGTAGAGCTCCAGTATAGCAGCTGCTTTGTCTCCCGACAGTCCGCTCACCTGCATCAGCTGCCGGGCAAACACTTCTTTCACCGTCTGACTCTGAGAGGGAGAGATTTATTTATTAAAATAGATTATGAACCGATGAGCTGATAACCAGTTCTATCACCAAAATAAAAAGGTTGCTTGGTCTAATTAGCAAAATATTGTAATTGCTTGTTTGTTTGTCAAGTATGCCTCTGTGACGAGACATCCCTTCTGTTATTGTATTAAGTTCATGAACATTGTATAATAATAATAATGCATTTTATTTATATAGCGCTTTTCACAACTCAAAGACGCTTTACAGTATGAGGGAGGGTAGACAAACAAGGACAGGCAAACAATTAAGTAAAAAATAAAAAGGCAGTCAAGAGGAAGTTGATTGAGAGGGGGGGGGGCTTATGGGTAGACACAGAGTTGAAAAGATGTGTTTTGAGGCGGGACTGAAAGACTGTGAGGGACTCAGAGTCACGGAGATCTTGGGGGAGGGACTTCCAGAGCCGAGGAGCTGCCACTGAGAAGGCTCTGTCCCCAAAGCTGCAGAGTGTGGATGTGGGAATGGATAGGAGTCCGGCTGCGGTGGATCTGAGGGACCGTGGAGGTTGATAAGGAGTGAGAAGGTTTGTGAGATAAGGGGGGGCCAGATGGTGGAGTGCTTTGTAGGTGAGGACCAGAATGTTGTAGTTGATGCGATGGGAGACAGGAAGCCAGTGGAGGTCTTTGAGGACTGGGGTATAAGATGCACATCAGATACTGATCCCTTATTGCTAATGTCTACTACTCCCTGTAACTGGGGAAATGTTCTCAACTGTCTTCTGAATAAAGTATTGTAAAAAATAGATTATGGACCAACAGGGTAGTTGGAAATTAAAACAGGTATTGCTAAAAAGTCTTTCTTTAAATGCAAAAACAAAGAGACGGACACACACACCTTGTTTTTGATTGCACCGTGGTTGAACTCTGCAAAAGAGATAAGAGAGCAGGGGGGGGTCCCTCTCTCCTCTTCCTCATCCTCTCTATCCCCCTCCAGCTCTCTGGAGCGACACGTCAGCGTACAGTTCTGGAAAACAGATTTAAAAGTTTATTATCAGAACTATTCCACTTGTTTTGGGGCCGTCTTAGACCCCTATACAGTAATACACAATATACTCATTTCTTTATAGAACAAGGGTTCAAAAGGCTATAAGAACATGTCTAAATGATTGAAGTTGAGGCAAAACCCTACCGTAATTGTTTTATCTTTTGGGACGATTTTAAAAACATATACATGTATTGCTTTTATAAAATATGTATTTAAACGTTTACCTGGTAGAGTTTATTAAGGTATCGAGTCATGACGGTGAGGTAGGCCATCGACTCCCTCACATCCTGGACTCTCTTCACAAAGAAGCGATCAATAACCACACACACACACACACACACACACACACACACACACACACACACACACACACACACACACACACACACACACACACACACACACACACACACACACACACACACACACACACACACACACACACACACACACACACACACACACACACACACACACACACACACACACACACACACATACATACAAAAGACAACATGTATACATCAGAGACTCAAACAAATCTTGTTTTGTGATTAATGCAGTGCACATTAAGACCCCAACGCAAACGAACCGAATACGATATCAAAAAAGTCTTCCGTTCACACGAGACCGCTCGGGAGCGCTGGAGACGTTGTAGTACACATGCCGGCCTGTAAGTGGCGCTGTACTTCTGCCACAAAATACACCAAAAGCAGCGAAGAAGACCCCTGAGCATGGTTGCCATGGTTGCCCTTCTGTTTATGCCCCGCGGTGGATTTATCCACTTGTTGCTGATGGTTGTGGTAGAGGAGCTAGTGTTGCACGGTGTACCGATACTTGAAAGGTACCGCGATACCCTGCCGTTAAAAACGTTACGATTCCTCCGTTTCATTAGTATCGGTACTTTAAGAATGACGGGGGAAAGTACTCCGGTGAGAAAGCGCTGTTTTAATAAGAGCCGTGTGTTCAGCGCTCTGCTTCATGCCTGCAGTCCCGCCCCTCTCGTGCACGCTCTAAGTCCCGCCCCTCTCGTACACGCTCTAAGTCCCCCCCTCTCTCGTGCACGCTCTAAGTGCCTCCCCTCTCTCAAGCACGCTCTAAGTCCCTCCCCTCTCAAGCACGCTCTAAGTCCCTCCCCTCTCGTGCACGCTCTAAGTCCCTCCCCTCTCTCAAGCACGCTCTAAGTCCCTCCCCTCTCAAGCACGCTCTAAGTCCCTCCCCTCTCGTGCACGCTCTAAGTCCCTCCCCTCTCTCAAGCACGCTCTAAGTCCCTCCCCTCTCAAGCACGCTCTAAGTCCCGCCCCTCTCGTGCACGCTCTAAGTCCCCCCCTCTCTCGTGCACGCTCTAAGTTCCGCCCCTCTCGTGCACGCTCTAAGTCCCGCCCCTCTCGTGCACGCTCTAAGTCCCCCCCTCTCTCAAGCACGCTCTAAGTCCCTCCCCTCTCTCAAGCACGCTCTAAGTCCCCCCCTTTCTCGTGCACGCTCTAAGTGCCTCCCCTCTCTCAAGCACGCTCTAAGTGCCTCCCCTCTCTCAAGCACGCTCTAAGTGCCTCCCCTCCCAAGCGCGCTCTAAGTGCCGGCCCTCTCAAGCACGCACTAAGTCCCCCCCTCTCTCGTGCACGATCTAAGTCCCTCCCCTCTCTCAAGCACGCTCTAAGTCCCCCCCTTTCTCGTGCACGCTCTAAGTCCCTCCCCTCTCTCAAGCACGCTCTAAGTCCCCCCCCTTTCTCGTGCACGCTCTAAGTCCCTCCCCTCTCTCAAGCACGCTCTAAGTGCCTCCCCTCTCTCAAGCACGCTCTAAGTCCCTCCCCTCTCTCGTGCACGCACTAGCTGCCAGAGCATGTGAGAAAGCGAGAAGCATGGCAGCAAGTGGGAGTGCAACTGCCGCTGCGCCTCGGCTTGTTGACAAAAAAGACGCCAGAAGCGAAAAACAAAAAAGTTGTTTATAGATGATGCTTAAATTAATTTAATACGAATTCTAGTCATTTATTTAATTTATTGTTCTCATTGTTTAAAAGTTTGTGTTCTGGTTCTGGTGTGAAATAAAGCACAATAATTACATTTACGACTGTTTCCCTTTTTTTAAGAAAAGTATCGAAAAAGAATCGGAATCGCAATTCTTGACTTGGTATCGAAACCAAAATGTTGGTATCGTGACAACACTAAGAGGAGCTGTAGATTTAGCACTAACATCTGTAGCATGCTCAGTAGCACTAGCTACTGAGCATGCTACAGCAGTGAGCAGCAGAGGCGGGGAGAGGCGGGGCTATGGCTTCATCGTTATCAGGAAATGATCGTATAGGGCGTACACACGGAGCCGTTTGGCCCCCCAGAGCGTTCCAGTTGCAGATCTATCCACCTTGGGACCCGTTATCGTTTCCGCGTCTCCGTTACAGCCTCGTGTGAACGAACGGGCTATACGAAAGAGAAAAGTAGCGGATACAACCGTTTGCGTTCTCGTGTAAACAGCACCTAAACCACCATGCAGGTGTGTGAGTGTGTGTTCTCTCACCTGTGTGTTGATGATGGCCTGCTGCAGCGTGGACTCAGGTAAACTCAGGTGAGAGGCAGCCTTCCCACACTCCTCCACCAGGTAGCAGGGGTTACGCAGACCACAGCGCTTCAGACGGAACTGATGAGGAGAAGAAAGGGACATTTCTCGCTGTGCACAGTAACACATGTAAAAAAAACACTCTTTATATCATTTGATTAACAGCATTGTAGAATATCAATTAGTGTTTTCAAATTTATAACAAGATGGAAAAGGTTTTTTTTATCAAAAGATACGGAGAGTAAAAGCAAAGAAACTCATTACAGAAGATTTAACCATTTTGATTTGCGATTAAATGTTTAAATGAATCATCAAGTTCAAATAAAACTTAAGATGCATCCTATGTACCTACTTTTGGACATGCACTTGAAGACAGACATTTATATACATTTTAAGTATCCATATATGTATGTTTACAGTTCCACCGAATTATTATATTGTTATTTTGATATATTCCGTGTTTCACTCGTATACCTGTTGCTGCTTTACCGATAGAATAACCCTATGGGGATTAATAAAGGTTTGTCTAATCTTAAATATGATAATCTTCTTGCATTTCTACATTTCATATCATAATAAACTGAAAATATCTTTGGGATTATTGACCATTTGTCGGGCAAAACAAGCCATTTCAAGTCAGCATGCAGGGCTCTGGTTAACGGAGTACACGACTAATAATTTGATGGAGTTGACGAAGATGTATTTTCTTCACCTTCTGTTCCCTGAAGCGCCCGTCGATGATGCTGCCGCACAGGTCGTCCATCCTCTTCCTCTCGATGATGTAATCCAGGACGAGCTCACGGCCAACGGGGGTCCGCAACTGACCTGGAGTCAGAGAAAGACTAAATGATTACGAGTTGGAATTTATTACAAAATTGGGACATTGCAGAAGCGGTGGACGGTTAAAGTGAAGAGAGTAAACCACGGTGAGGAAATGTTGAATACGGTTCGTCTATTTGGAGAATTGTAAGCTCTGGTTGTGCTTTTGTTGTATTTCTGTTGAATTTGTTAATTTATTTATATTCTTGGTCTGTACTTTAAACTGATTTCTACTAACTGCACACTTTTCATTTTAGCATTATTTTGTAATCTGCCATATGTCTAATGTTCGGTTGTGTTTGTGTAATGTGATAAATGTAAAAAATCAATAAATACATGTTTAAAAATAAGAATAATAATTACGAGTTTATGTAGATAGTTTTGAGACATGCTAAGGGAACAAGGTGATGGGATTCTCTTCCTCACTTCCTGTGTCTTTTACTTTATGGTAAAGGTCCCCTATTATACTGTGTTTCATCGATATATTACAGGTCTTAGATATATACAGAGCCTGTCTCTGCTTGGCTGAAACGCCAAACAGATCATTGCAGCATTACCCATAATCCCCTCTGTTTCAGCCCTGTTTCCAAAGTGCTGATTCTCTGTCTGTTAATTTAGATGAAAATAAGGAGCCCCTCCCCACGCCCCTCTGAGAGACATTTGGGTACAAAGAACACATAAGGCACTTTCACACCGGAGTACTTTTCCCTTTTAGTTCCGATACTTCCTGGGATTTTGCGTTCACACCAAAAAGAGAATTTAGTTCATGAGAACTTTTCCCAGCTTTTCAGTCCCTGCTAGAGAGGTGGGACTTTCCTGGGGAGAAAAAAGTTCCAATTTCTGATTGGCTGGGCGAATTGCAAACCACGCCCCGTAAAACTCTGAAAAGTTTTGTGAAGCCGCCATTGTATTTGTGGCATTAGCATTATTAGCATTATTAGCATTCGCCCCGCGCACCAACAGAGAGAGACTAACTTATGGCAACACAAAATAAAACATGGGAGCGGTGGAGATGAGGAGGTGTCGGCGTTCTGGCGATTTACTCGGAAGGCTTCAGTAGAAGCTGCTGGGAGTCCCAGCAGCTTCTACTGAAGCCAGTCCCCAACTCCGGGGACTTTGGGTGGCAGTATACGCCGTGAAGTGGTTTGCGGCCTGCCAGTAAACCCAAAGCAGAAGAAGAAGAAGTGACGTCAGCGGCTTCATTTGCGTAATCCTCCCTCAGGGAACTTATTCCGGTGTGAACGCGATCGGCTCTTTAGTTCCATGGGGGAACTAAGTGCTGGGAACTAAGTACGGCAAAGTACTTGGTGTGAACGCGGCTATTGGTGCTCTAGGAGGAGATTCAGGCGATAAAGGGGGAGGGGGGGGGTTACCTTGGATGCTGATTGGCTAATGGTTACCCAAGCCAAAACATCGTTATGACATCATAAAGTGGCCAAAATCTGATCAGCTCATTTTCAGACAGGTTTTTATATAAATGGATCAAAAAGAGAGAGAATCTTTGTTCCTGAAACTTTCAGAGTCTCTTTCCACAGAGGGGACACATGTTGATGTAGAAGAGACATGAGGAAGAGGGGACACATGCTGATGTAGAAGAGACATGAAGAAGAGGGGACACATGTTGATGTAGAAGAGACATGAAGAAGAGGGGACACATGCTGATGTAGAGGAGACATGAAGAAGAGGGGACACATGTTGATGTAGAAGAGACATGAAGAAGAGGGGACACATGCTGATGTAGAGGAGACATGGAGAAGAGGGGACACATGTTGATGTAGAAGAGACATGAAGAAGAGGGGAACACATGTTGATGTAGAAGAGACATGAAGAAGAGGGGACACATGTTGATGTAGAAGAGACATGAAGAAGAGGGGACACATGTTGATGTAGAAGAGACATGAAGAAGAGGGGACACATGTTGATGTAGAAGAGACATGAAGAAGAGGGGACACATGTTGATGTAGAAGAGACATGAAGAAGAGGGGACACATGTTGATGTAGAAGAGACATGAAGAAGAGGGGACACATGTTGATGTAGAAGAGACATGAAGAAGAGGGGACACATGTTGATGTAGAAGAGACATGGAGCAGTGGATTTTGCACAATAGGCGAGTTGTTTTCTACGTTGTGTTACCTGGAATAGGCGCGACCTTTTCCCGAGCGACCCACAGGAAATCTCCCACGTTGAGCTTCCTCACATCGAACGTCACTCCGTTCCTCTGCAGCTCTTTGACCAGATCCTGCTTGCAGTTTTTGCTTCCGCTTCACAAACACACCGACCGTTCAGGAAACACACACACACACACACGTTTGATTCACACAGTTTAAAACACACAGCGGTCTTACCCCGTTGTCTCAATGAAGTCCACACAGAGGATGATCTCGTAGGAGCCGGGAAGGAGACTCCAGGACTTTGGGTTTCTGCTCGGTACATTTCGGGGTTTCCCTGAAAAGAACATCCCAGGAACGAGAACCCTCGGCTGGGAAGCAGAGGAGGTCGGCCTCTCTGCAGGTCTGGAAAAAGACGGTTCAATTCCTTTTATTGTATTGACAAACAGTTCAACAACACAAGTGCAATCATAAAACATAATGGAGATATTTCGGTCTTAAATATATATTACTTACACATCTACAATTGGAGAGTTCATCAGAAACATTACAAGCTAAAACACACAAAGGAAAGTCTACCTATTTTCGTATATTAAAGTAGAAAGCACCGTATTTTTCTGTATTTACTTTTTACATGTATATAGTTGACCTATTTTTGCTTTTTACTTGCACCGTTCTATATATTTTTGGACTATATTTATTCCTTTTTATGTCGTAAGTTGTTGGAGGAGGCTGGGACTTAAGATTGTCAGAACCAAGACCACGTTATCTTGAATCTTGAATGTTTAACTGGTCTCTAAACACTTAGTCTATACAACATATGACAAAAGGAAAATAAAGGTACGACTTAAATGCATTTCAGAATAGAGTTACTTGTTGAGATAATGATACGTTTTTGTCCCAGAAGTTTTGAAGCACACTCACTGTATTCTCTCCTCTTCCTTCTCCTCTTCGTCATCATCACTAACAGTGAGGTCCACAATCCCCGGGCCACCTTCTTCTCCCTCCTCCTGCTCGTTTCCTTCACTCCTGGCCTCCTCTCTGTCTCCTTCTGGACCTTTAGTTCCCTCTAAAGACTCGAGGCGCTCCCCTAAAGCCAGACCCTCTTCTGTCAGAGAATACCTGAAGAGGGAGGAAGAGTGAACTCCATTTAAACGAAAGAGAAGCCCCCGTTTCCACTTCAAAACACTCTGAATCTGAAATCGTACAGAAATAATGTGTGTGTCAATCCATCGTGTGTGTGTGTGTGTGTGTGTTTCCTCTGTACCTTGCAGGGTTGTGGGTCTTCATCATCAGGTTCTTCTGGATCAGAGTGCTCACTGAAGACCAGGCCGTGTACTTACTGCCCAGATCTGGCTACAGACACATAAAAGTTAACTGAATTAAAATACAAATATTCAGGACGCTCTGATCAGGGTACCCTGTGCCGTCATATCAGTCAATAAATGGCCAATAAAAAATTGTTCTCAAGCTAATTTTGTACCAAAAACATTAATATGTCATGCCTACAGACTCAACATTTTTTTTGAATAAAGAGTATTATTAGGAAGTATTTTCAATTGGAGTATTTTCTCTGCTTTTGACGACAATTTTTGAGTAATAATAATGGTTTATTGTTAACAGGACATCCCAACACAAGTCCCTTTTTATATATTAGTTTCAGAACATCGGTGTGTTCATTTTCACCACATAATCCTCCACAAAGAACTCCCTTAATATTGAGTAGAATAGAGAGTAGGAGTCAGCCATCTTGTTGTTGTTTTTTCAAAAATGGAATGCCTGGGCAAAGTTACCCAGAATGCATCTTCACTGTTGCCATGGCCACATCTCTACACCTGAGCATTGTGCAGAAATTCCAAGTGATGTCATGATGATGCTGTGATGTGCTTTGTGACATCATCGATAGTTCCAAATGGGAACCTGCAAGGAGACCAGTTTGAGTTTCAAGGCACAGCATATCTTGGCTTAGCAGAAACCAGTCTGACGCTGACAACACAACCAGTTAGGTATTACCAGTTGCTACTGTGTGTGTATCATTGTCATCTTAAAAAAACATGTCGTGCAATAAGGAACAAGCGGAATTGGGAGGTGACTACGCTGGAGTTAGGAGGAGTCTTGGGGCAGTTGAAGAACATCTCAAGACCCTACATGTGGAAATGCAATCCATACAAAAACAGTTCGGCAGCTTTCCAGCGCTGGGGGAGCAGTTTGACGCTCTGAAGGCAGAGGGACATGTCGCGAGGCGCAAGTGTGCCTACCTCGAAAAAGCAGTGAGGGTTCTTAGTGAGAAGATCGAAAATAACGTTACCGTAGAGGCGATGTTCCAGGGACTAATCCAGACAAACAAGGAATTGGAGCGTGAACGACAGATCCTTGAGGAACAGATGTTTGACAAGCTAGATGAGCTGGATAGCATCGATGCTATCAAAGCCGAGCATGAAGCTGCACTACGTGTACAGAGAGAGCTCGAAGCACAGATTAAAGAGGTGCGTTCATCGATCCAAAGCTATTCTGCTGCAGAGGAAATGCTTGATGCATTGAGAAGTGACGCAGAGGAAACCATCAGAGTAAATGGTGGCCTTGAGGAAGAACTTCAGTATCTCAAACAAAGGAAAGAGCAACTTCAGGATCGTTTCCAAGTGTCTAAGGCAGAGATAGAGACGGTTTTCCAGAAGAACCAGGCTCTGCAGCAGGAAGTGGACGATCTCTGCAGGGAGCTTGAAAATGAAAGCATGGTGCAGTTTGAGATGGACGAAATGAACCGGTCGAAATATGAGGAAATGAGCCAAACCGAAGACTTGCAAGAAGAGATCTTTGAGCTTTCAAAGAAGCTTCTGGGTTTAGAGGATCTTCTGGGGTCATACAACATTGCGAAGGAAGAAAAAGAGTTGATTTTCCAGCAAATGCAATTGTTGCAACAAAAGAAAGTCGAGTTGTGCCAAGAACTTGAGAACGAGGACACCATTAGGGAACGTTGCAACGCAATGGTGACAGAAAAAGCCGCCATGAGCCTCGAACATGTCTCCCTGCGAGAAGAAGTGTTGCAGCTCAAGGAAAGGCATCTGCGTTTCATGCACCTCGAGGACTCTTACAAGGAGGCGAAAGCTGAGAGAGAGGACGTTACGAGGAAGAACGAGGCTTTGTTTAAAAAGATCCAGGGTTTGAGCAATGAGGTTCACAAGGAAAAGCATCTCATGATCAAGTACGAGGCTTTGCAGGCATCCAACGAGACCTTGAGGTGTGATAGTGCCGCCATGGCGAAGGATCTTGTGGAACTTAACCTAGAGATTGGTGTTTTGAGGAAGGGTCGTTCTCAGAACAAAACCCTGGAGGAAAAGATTAACGACCTGCAGTCTATGTGTGATGAGCCGCTGAGGGAAAGAAACACAGCGGTTCAGAATCCAAACGGCGATCAGGACCGAATGAACGGCTTGAATGTGAACAACGTCAGTCTTCACAATGACTTCCTTGAATCCAAGAAAACGTTTGGGGAGAAAAGAGCTCAGCAGGCCAAAAACACCGCGGATCAGAATCCAAACGGCGAACTCGGACAAAGGGTCCAAGAAGATCAAGACCGAATGAACGGCTTGAATGTGAAGATCGTCACCGTTGACAATGACTACCTTGAACACATGAAAACGGTTCAGGAGAATCGAGCTCAGCAGGCCAGGAGATAAAAGCCACTAACTTATCCGTGGCATAACGGGTTTTCTCCGGGGGCACCGGGTTTTTCCCAAAATGTACGATTTAAAAAAAACAAACATTAGTAAAATGTCTTAGCATGACATCAGGGGGCTTAGATATTCTTCCAGCAAGCTACAATTACAACGAGATAAATACCACGGGTTAAAGTTCATTAACTTATCCGTGGCATAACGGGTTTTCTCCGGGGGCACCGGGTTTTTCCCAAAATGTACGATTTAAAAAAAACAAACATTAGTAAGATGTCTTAGCATGACATCAGGGGGCTTAGATATTCTTCCAGCAAGCTACAATTACAACGAGATAAATACCACGGGTTAAAGTTCATTAACTTGTCCGTGGCATAGCGGGATTTCTCCGGGAGCGCCGGGTTTTCCCAAATGTACGATTTAAAAAAAACAAAAATATTATTAACATGGATCTTTTTTTTATTATTACATGTTACTTGTTAGACGCTTTTATCCAAAGCGACTTACATACTCAATACTGTGGCTCCCACAGGAGCAATTTGGGGTGAAGAGTCTCAGGGACACAACGACATGCTGACTGCAGTGGGGTTTGAACCTGTGACCCCCTGACCCCAACACCTAGGCACTAACCCACTACGCCACATGCCTCCAAACAAACACGGATCTTTAATACAAGCATCGGCCGGAGAAATTCACATCACAAGTCACACAGTCAAAGGTTCTGACTGCACGGGTGGGTTGCCATGTCAAATCTGATCCGCCTCGCATCTTGGTAGACCTTTTAACTAGTATACAGAGAGTCAATTGGGGGACGGTACGTGAACACCTGGGAACAATGGAGATGTCTCTGACATCCGTGGTGCTTAGAAGCCCGCGTTCTCACAGTCGTAAAACCCCCCCTGTGCCCGCCAGGTCAGGCCATAAAACCTGGTAGTATCAACATACGACTCCATTATCACATTCCTTACGGGAGATTAGAAGCAGGGATGGTCGTAAATGTCAACACACAGAATAGGTGTGATTTTTTTATTTGTGCTGTTGTTAAGTGTTTTTATTGTAAAGTGTTTTTATTGTAAAGTATTTTGATTGTATGTACAGCACTTTGACCAAAAATCGTTTTGAAAATGTGCTATATAAATAAAACTTGATTTGATTTAAATAGTTCATTATTCTGTGTCATAATAATGCTTCGTGGTCATTTCAGAGTGTCTACCCGTGTTAAACTGTTACAGCCCACACGCAATGATCCAATACTTCTACATATTGGTGTTTAATAATGTCAAAATAAATAAAAGGAGGTAAAAGACTGACAGTTATGCACCAGAACATCTCGATTAGTGCCGTCGTCATTTTAAGTTAAGTTGCTACGCCACTATTTTATCTTAGCGAAAGCAAAACGATAATTTTCAAATATATGAAAGCATGTTTAAAATCATTAGTCGTGTCAAATCCTCAATTTATTTGGGTGTAATAAGCGGGTTTAAATGCACTTGTAACGAATACTCCACTCACCACAGAGAAGGACTTATCGCAGAGCTGCTGAGCTTCTGCTTGGAGCTCCATCTTAAACATGTAGCCTTTGCTGCCTGGGATCTGGAGGGAGAGACATCAAATGAACCCACGATGCAAAACATGGAGGTATTTTGTGTAGATGTGAAGGAGGAAGGCGTACCTGAGACACTCTGTAAAGTGTGAGCAGAACAGCGTAGCCTCCAGACCGTCTCTGGGGTACGTACTCCCTCTTCTTCCTCCCCCCTTTGTTTTTCCCTTGATCCCCGGCTGCATTCTTCTACAAGGAAAGTTCAACAAAAGAAGTCACAAATAAGAGGTTTTCAATGACATATAGGGTGAATGACACACACACACATGGAGACACTTGAACACACACACAGAGACCCTTGAACACACACACACACACATGGAGACACTTGAACACACACACGGAGACATATTATTATTGGAATTTCTTCCCCATGAAACGGTGTCTTTACACAGTGAGATGAACACACACACACACACACACACACTTCTACACACACTCCATCTACCTTTCTGGGTGGATCCAGGCTGTTGTTGTCCTGTCGGCCAGCAGGGGGCGCTCCTTCAGGGAGAGAGTGGATCGGAGCGTCTGGACCTACAGGAAAAGTAAAGAGAGCAAACAAAGACAGATTAGAACGTAAACTTCAAGACATTTTGAGACTGCTTTGTCTTTAAGATCCAAGAAGAAATCTCATGCTATCATTGAAAGACTTTTAGAGAAAATATTTGTTTTTGTACAAACAAAAACACGCTTTTGTGTTACATTTTATTCCATCTTAGTAAGTATTTGTAGGTATTTGTTTCCTAGCTTTGCCTTTGGGTATTACTCATAGTAGTGCAGAGAAATTATAATGACATTTTTATGTATACAAATGTTATTTATTTTTGTAAAGCTACCCATCTATTCTCTTTTAGCTATCTTATGTTCTCAGTGTTTCCCCTACCATTGGACTACACAAATTAGTCATTCGAGACAAAAATGTCCACTGCAAAAGACTTTGATAAAAACATTATATTAAAAGGTTTTTTTCACAACTTTTTTGGGTTCAATCTTTAAAGCAACTTCCGCCCTAATAGAAAATACCAAAAATGTAATCATTTTCAGGATTTTAACCCTTTAAATGCCATTTTGAATACATGAAACCACTGTTTTTTTTCATGATGAAAACAGAGGAAATGAGTTATTTTCCAAAACATACATATCTGGGGACTGGCTCTTTTTTTTTTTATCACAGTCTTGGATGTGTCAAAGATTAGCAACAAAATAGATTTTTTTGCATTATTAGTTTTTGCACAAAATCAGATTGAACAAAAAAGTCACACATTAGTCATTCGGGACAAAAATGTCCGCAGTGATACCGGAGGGTTAATATATATTATATATAGCGCCAAATCGCAACTGAAGTCATCTATCTACGGTCACTTTTCCGTGTGCTCTTTTATTACATAAACTAAACGCTTATGTTATTTATCCAATGTCTGTGCATGTTTCAGTGTCCACTAGGGCTGCTCAATTAATCGTATTTTAATCGCAATTACGATTATGGCTTGCAACGATTACGAAAACAACGTAATCGAAATATAAAGATTATTTTTTTTATTATTATTAATTTCAGTTGAGTTATACTTAAAGTTCAGGGTAATCAACTGTTAAAAACATACTGTTCAAATTGTTTTCCTCCAATAAATGGATGTTTTCAAAGTACATGGATAATCGTTTTTAATAATCGTGATATCAATTATTGACCCAAATAATCGAGATTATGATTTTTGCCATAATCGAGCAGCCCTAGTGTCCACTGCATTCTGAAGGGCGGGGCTCTGCTCCACACACACACACACACACACACACACACACACACACACACACACACACACACACACACACACACACACACACACACACACACACACACACACACACACACACACACACACACACACACACACACACACACACATCCTTGTGCAACTCAATTGTGGGGCCCGAACTGATTTTACCCAATTGTGGGGTCCACCCTTTCCAACCATACTAGACCTCCGTAAAAAATCAGGCAATATAGAAAAAAAATTAGAATCACAAAAATCACTTCAAATAAACATAATTCCAAGCTTTTGTCATTATGCTAGTTTTTTACCCACTTAGTGGGGCCCAGTTTCTAGCAGTCAGCACTTATGAGGTCCATTATACACACACACATATTTCTAGTTTTCATATCTTGGAAGGGATGAGACACACACATATTTCTAGTTTTCATATCTTGGAAGGGATCAGAGTTACTAGAGACATTATTGAGTTGAATGGACTTTCCTTGTTACCAAAGAAACTGCAGAACAGCATCATGAACATTTACATTCTACTCTTATATTTTTTACACCAACAAATTCACATTGCTGGTAAAATAAGTCATTACTTAGGTGATTAGCCTCATCTTAACATAGAATATAACTAGACAGTAGACATGGCAGTAACATTGAAACACCATGGAGACCAAATCAATAATCCCCTAAAGATCCTTTTCGTTCAACATTGTTTTTTCTTAGAGGCAACAATTAGTAATTCTTGAGAAAAAAGTATAATTCATATAAACTCTCTACAACATTATTTTAATGCTATAAATATTTATTTGTATATTATTGGGGTGTTTCTATATCGTTAAGGCAAGGCAAGGCAAGGCAAGGCAAGTTTATTTATATAGCACTTTCCAACACAAGGCAATTCAAAGTGCTTTACAAAAATGAAAGAGATTAAGAAAATGGCATTTAAAATCAGTCATTAAAACAAAATGTACAACTTGACCAATCCCATGACCCAAAAAACAAAACAAACAGGCCTAACAAATCAGTAGACTTTTACCTCCTTTTGAGTTACATTTAACAATGACATATTCTGGTCATTTTGAGGTTCAAATTTGTATAAAGTTTCTCTCCTGTGAAATGTTTCCATGCTTCAATGAGGGATTTTAGACTTTGAAAAACATTTACATGCACAAAAATATATTTTCTACACTACAGGAGAGGGAAAACCCTAAAAGCAAAAAAGGAAATCTTTGAAAACATGGATGATTCTTTCTAGCAGCATAATCGGAATGCAATTGATTTCCCTTTAATTTATATTAGTTGACGATTCAAAAATGAAAATTTGGTTTGGTTTAGGTAAAGCCCCTAGTTTTGGTAGTGGTACTTGAAATCCTTCTTTCAACATTGAACGTATTTTTCCTTGGTTCAATTTTATTTCATTTACATTCGGAGAGAAGAAATTGAAATGTTCATGTAATACTTAACGGCTCCCCAGTCCCTATTTGTTAGGGCTTGAGGTTCGGCAGAGATACAATCCTCACATGCATCTTTCCCTGGAACCTGGTTCTTGATTGTCCATTTCATAACCCAAGTGTTGTTCCACAGCAGCACTTTCTGCTGACGTCCAGCTGCGTTTCACAAACGTTTGTTTCCCTAGGTGGACAAATAATAACATGTCATAGGTTTAAGAAGTTTAAGAGCCAGTTATTATCATACAGTTAAGAATCTTATAAAACATTTAAAAAGTACCCATATTGCAGATCTGAAAGAATGTTAATGGTGCGACACCTTCTGATCACTTTATTCCATCACAATCAGACACACCATTTTGTTTGATACTAAGAGTTTGATTATCAACAAAGTGATTGGTCAATGTATCTGTAAGCTCCCATTCATTGTGCAGATACAAACTAGCGTCTGGCATAATTTATAGAATTTATCAAAGTTGCAAAATGGTATTCCAGAAGATGTCCGTGTGGCTCATTTACAGTCCTGCTCCAGTGTAGTTTGTGACATCCAAGGCAAATACTTGAAAATGTCTATGTTGCAGAGTAAATGAATACACTTAATTTATTACAGACAGAATACTTACTTAAATGTACATAATAATACATGTAAACATTGTAAAATGTAAAAGGTCTTATCTTGGTACATAGTGAAAAGGAAAGAATAAACATATTGTGGAGACGGCTCCATATTACTGAATTACCTCGGTAGTAGCACAGTCACTGTTTGATGCTTATGTAGACATAAAGTTCCAAGGAGAGCGTCTCGTCCTCAACTCCCTCCCTGGATTAGTCTGCCCGTTTGTCACCTGGAACTGAGATACAAAAATAATGCACTAAGAAGATAGTAACCATGCATATAATCATTAGTTGCTGATGTTAGCTAAATGACAAACTATCTGAAACTGGATTTGGATCAAAACAAAGGCATGGCATTATTTAGTCCTGTGGTCTCAATACATTTTACAATATCAAAAAGGGGTTGCAATGGACTGCTTTCAAATTACCCTTTCAAACATGCACAGGCTCAGGAAGTGTAGAATTATACATACAATGACCTACTATTAGATGTGATAAAGGTACTTTAGAAATAATTGTATTCATTTTAGGTCCTAACCAAACGGGAGGGCCCCATAAGGACAAGACTAGAAACAAGTGTGTGTGACAGGTTTCTGTAACTACTCCCATCGAGGCTAATGTAAATGATAACCGTTTTAACCATGCTTATGCTCACAAAGTGTTAACTTACGCCTACAACAACTTGAGTTTAGATTCTAAAAGGTGTTGCACACATGTTTTTAAATGACTTTAAGTTATAACCAAATGGGAGGGCCCCATAAGGACAAGACTAGAAACCAGTATGTGTGACAGGTTTAAGTAACTACTCCCATCGAGGCTAAGGTAAATGATAACCGTTTTAACCATGCTTATGCTCACAAAGTGTTAACTTACACCTACAACAACTAGAGTTTAGATTCTAAAAGGTGTTGCACAAATGTTTTTAAATGACTTTAAGTTATAACCAAACGGGAGGGCCCCATAAGGACAGGACTAGAAACCAGTATGTGTGACAGGTTTAAGTAACTACTCCCATTGAGGCTAAGGTAAATGATAACCGTTTTAACCATGCTTATGCTCACAAAGTGTTAACTTACACCTACAACAACTAGAGTTTAGATTCTAAAAGGTGTTGCACAAATGTTTTAAAATTACTTTAAGTTATAACCAAACGGGAGGGCCCCATAAGCACAAGACTAGAAACAAGTGTGTGTGACAGGTTTAAGTAACAGATCCCATTATAGTCTAAAAATATGTTCAATTTAGTTTCCTCAGTCAGATCTACACAAATCACTCAATTAGTAACAGGATTAAAGCTGTATCAGAAAAGCGTTTTTAAAAAAAAGGTCCTCTCTTGAAAAGGACAACATTAACATATTGTGGAGACAGCTCCATATTACTGAATTACCTCGGTAGTAGCACAGTCACTTGTTGATGTTTCGGGGAAAGTCAAGTCTAAGGGGAGCCTCTCCTCCTCAACTCCCTCTGGATTAGTCTGCCCGTTTGTCACCTGGAACTGAGATACAACAATAATGCACTAAGAAGATAGTAACCATGTATATAATTATTAGTTGCTGAAGTTAGCTACATGATAAACTATCTAAAACTGGATTTGGATCAAAACAAAGGCATGGCATTATTTAGTCCTGTGGTCTCAATACATTTTACAATATCAAAAAGGGGTTGCAATGGACTGCTTTCAAATTACCCTTTCAAACATGCATAGGCTCAGGAAGAGTAGAATTATACATACAATGACCTACTATTAGATGTTAAAAAAGGTACTTTAGAAATCTTTTAATTCATTTTATGTTATAACCAAACGAGAGGGCCCCATAAGGACAAGACTAGAAACAAGTGTGTGTGTGACAGGTTTCTGTAACTACTCCCATCGAGGCTAAGGTAAATGATAGCCGGTTTAACCATGCTTATGCTCACAAAGTGTTAACTTACGCCTACAACAACTAGAGTTTAGATTCTAAAAGGTGTTGCACAAATGTTTTAAAATTACTTTAAGTTATAACCAGACGGGAGTGCCCCATAAGGACAAGACTAGAAACCAGTGTGTGTGACAGGTTTAAGTAACAAATCCCATTATAGCTAGTCTAAAAATATGTTCAATTTAGTTTCTTCAGTCAGATATACACAAATCACTCAATTAGTAACAGGATTAAAGCTGTATCAGAAAAGAGTTTTTAAAAAAAGGGTCCTCTCTTGAAATTAACATATTGTGGAGACAGCTCCATATTACTGAAATACCTCGGTCGTAGCACAGTCACTTGTTGATGTTTCGGGGAAAGTCAAGTCTAAGGGGAGCCTCTCCTCCTCAACTCCCTCTGGATTAGTATGCCCGTTTGTCACCTGGAACTGAGATACAACAAGAATGCACTAAGAAGATACAAACTATCTGAAACTGGATTTGGATCAAAACAAAGGCATGGCATTATTTAGTCCTGTGGTCTCAATACATTTTACAATATCAAAAAGGGGTTGCAATGGACTGCTTTCAAATTACCCTTTCAAACATGCATAGGCTCAGGAAGTGTAGACTTATACATACAATGACCTACTATTAGATGTTAAAAAGGTACTTTAGAAATCTTTTAATTCATTTTAAGTTATAACCAAACGGGAGGGCCTCATAAGGACAAGACTAGAAACAAGTGTGTGTGACAGGTTTCTGTAACTACTCCCAGCGAGGCTAAGGTAAATGATAACCATTTTAACCATGCTTATGCTCACAAAGTGTTAACTTACGCCTACAACAACTTGAGTTTAGATTCCAAAAGGTGTTGCACAAATGTTTTTAAATGACTTTAAGTTATAACCAAACGGGAGGGCCCCATAAGGACAAGACTAGAAACCAGTGTGTGTGACAGGTTTTTGTAACTACTCCCATCGAGGCTAAGGTAAATGATAACCGTTTTAACCATGCTTATGCTCACAAAGTGTTAACTTAAGCCTACAACAACTTGAGTTTAGATTCCAAAAGTTGTTGCACAAATGTTTTTAAATGACTTTAAGTTATAACCAAACGGGAGGGCCCCATAAGGACAAGACTAGAAACCAGTGTGTGTGACAGGTTTATGTAACTACTCCCATCGAGGCTAAGGTAAATGATAACTGTTTTAACCATGCTTATGCTCACAAAGTGTTAACTTACGCCTACAACAACTAGAGTTTAGATTCTAAAAGGTGTTGCATAAATGTTTTAAAATTACTTTAAGTTATAACCAAACGGGAGGGCCCCATAAGGACAAGACTAGAAACCAGTGTGTGTGACAGGTTTAAGTAACAAATCCCATTATAGCTAGTCTAAAAATATGTTCAATTTAGTTTCCTCAGTCAGATCTACACAAATCACTCAATTAGTAACAGGATTAAAGCTGTATCAGAAAAGAGTTTTTTTAAAAAGGGTCCTCTCTTGAAATTAACATATTGTGGAGACAGCTCCATATTACTGAAATACCTCGGTCGTAGCACAGTCACTTGTTGATGTTTCGGGGAAAGTCAAGTCTAAGGGGAGCCTCTCCTCCTCAACTCCCTCTGGATTAGTATGCCCGTTTGTCACCTGGAACTGAGATACAACAAGAATGCACTAAGAAGATACAAACTATCTGAAACTGGATTTGGATCAAAACAAAGGCATGGCATTATTTAGTCCTGTGGTCTCAATACATTTTTCAATATCAAAAAGGGGTTGCAATGGACTGCTTTCAAATTACCCTTTCAAACATGCATAGGCTCAGGAAGTGTAGACTTATACATACAATGACCTACTATTAGATGTTAAAAAGGTACTTTAGAAATCTTTTAATTCATTTTAAGTTATAACCAAACGGGAGGGCCTCATAAGGACAAGACTAGAAACAAGTGTGTGTGACAGGTTTCTGTAACTACTCCCAGCGAGGCTAAGGTAAATGATAACCGTTGTAACCATGCTTATGCTCACAAAGTGTTAACTTAAGCCTACAACAACTTGAGTTTAGATTCCAAAAGTTGTTGCACAAATGTTTTTAAATGACTTTAAGTTATAACCAAACGGGAGGGCCCCATAAGGACAAGACTAGAAACCAGTATGTGTGACAGGTTTATGTAACTACTCCCATCGAGGCTAAGGTAAATGATAACCGTTTTAACCATGCTTATGCTCACAAAGTGTTAACTTACGCCTACAACAACTAGAGTTTAGATTCTAAAAGGTGTTGCATAAATGTTTTTAAATGACTTTAAGTTATAACCAAACGGGAGGGCCCCATAAGGACAAGACTAGAAACCAGTGTGTGTGACAGGTTTAAGTAACAAATCCCATTATAGCTAGTCTAAAAATATGTTCAATTTAGTTTCTTCAGTCAGATCTACACAAATCACTCAATTAGTAACAGGATTAAAGCTGTATCAGAAAATAGTTTTTTTTTTAAAAAGGTCCTCTCTTGAAAAGGACAACATTAACATATTGTGGAGACAGCTCCATATTACTGAATTACCTCAATATCAAAAAGGGGTTGCAATGGACTGCTTTCAAATTACCCTTTCAAACATGCACAGGCTCAGGAAGTGTAGAAATATACGTAGAATGAACCTATAACACAAGAATGCACTAAGACAGGGGTGGCCAACCCGCGGCTCTCGAGCCGCATGCGGCTCTTTGCCTAGTTTCATGCGGCTCTTCAGTTCATATCGAATTGTATATGTGTGAGTTTGGGGGAGAGACACTGACTCCTGACTAGTGTTGCACGGTGTACCGATACTTGAAAGGTATACCGCGATACCCTGTCGTTAAAAACGTTACGATTCCTCCGTTTCATTAGTATCGGTACTTTAAGAATGACGGGGGAAAGTACTCCGGTGAGAAAGCGCCGTTTTAATAAGAGCCGTGTGTGTTCAGCGCTCTGCTTCCACTCCCTGCACTGCAGCCGTGCCTGCAGTCCCGCCCCTCTCAAGTACGCTCTAAGTGCCTCCCCTCTCTCGTGCACGCGCTAGCTGCCAGAGCATGTGAGAAAGCGAGAAGCATGGCTGCAAGTGGGAGTGCAGCTGCCGCTGCGCCTCGGCTTGTTGACAAAAAAGACGCCAGAAGCGAAATTTGGAAGTATTTGAGCGATATCTCTGACAGTGAGGGCAAGCCTACGGACACCACGAGGCCTGTCTGTAAGAAATGTATTAATTGTATTTAATAGGAAATCTTGTCATTTATTTAATTTATTGTTCTCATTGTTTAAAAGTTTGTGTTATGGTTATGGTTCTGGTGTGAAATAAAGCACAATAATTACATTTAAGACTGTTTTTTAAGAAAAGTATCGAAAAATAATCGGAATCGCAATTCTTGACTTGGTATTGAAACCAAAATGTTGGTATCGTGACAACACTAGCTACTCCTGACAGTTAAACCTGATATTTAGTAGGTCTGTTAAGTATTAACGTAATTTGTCCGGTCAAAGTTGTTTGGGCTCGGATAAAATCGCTCCGTTACTTTCGTCCCGGCTCTCCCTACGTGTGTATGTGTGGTGTCAGGTGTCAGTATGAGAGGATGACAGCAAGTCTAATTTTGATGTGGCCCAAGAGCCAATCACAATAATACCTGCGATGCAGTGAACCAATCACCTTTGAGGGGGGGAAACCTATCGTTGATTAAACACTATCCAGTGTTTCCCCTACCATTGTTTTGGAGGGGCGCTGCGCCCCGCCAACGGAGCCCCGCCCCCCCCTGAAATTCAAGGTGTTTAAAAAATATATATAATTTTAAAAAAAAATATATATAGCACCAAATTGCAAATAATCTATAACTACTGTCACTTTTCACATTGAACATGTGCTCTTTTATTAAATAAACTAAACGCTTTCATTTTAAGTTGTGAATTTAGTGTTTTTGACCCTAAGAAACACTGATGCATTAATCAATAACAATAATCCACAGCTCCTCTCTCTGCTCCAGAGGATTTAAAAAATATATATCCCAATGCCACAAAAATGCATCAGTGACGTGGTTGAAATCTAGTGTCCACTGCATTCTGAAGGGCGGGGCTCTGCTCCACACACACACACACACACACACACACACACACACACACACACACACACACACACACACACACACACACACACACACACACACACACACACACACACACACACACACACACACACACACACACACACACACACACACACACACACCCACACACACACACACACACACACACACACATCCTTGTGCAACTCAATTGTGGGGCCCGAACTGATTTTACCCAATTGTGGGGTCCACCCTTTCCAACCATACTAGACCTCCGTAAAAAATCAGGCAATATAGAAAAAAAATTAGAATCACAAAAATCACTTCAAATAAACATAATTCCAAGCTTTTGTCATTATGCTAGTTTTTTACCCACTTAGTGGGGCCCAGTTTCTAGCAGTCAGCACTTATGAGGTCCATTATACACACACACATATTTCTAGTTTTCATATCTTGGAAGGGATGAGACACACACATATTTCTAGTTTTCATATCTTGGAAGGGATCAGAGTTACTAGAGACATTATTGAGTTGAATGGACTTTCCTTGTTACCAAAGAAACTGCAGAACAGCATCATGAACATTTACATTCTACTCTTATATTTTTTACACCAACAAATTCACATTGCTGGTAAAATAAGTCATTACTTAGGTGATTAGCCTCATCTTAACATAGAATATAACTAGACAGTAGACATGGCAGTAACATTGAAACACCATGGAGACCAAATCAATAATCCCCTAAAGATCCTTTTCGTTCAACATTGTTTTTTCTTAGAGGCAACAATTAGTAATTCTTGAGAAAAAAGTATAATTCATATAAACTCTCTACAACATTATTTTAATGCTATAAATATTTATTTGTATATTATTGGGGTGTTTCTATATCGTTAAGGCAAGGCAAGGCAAGGCAAGGCAAGTTTATTTATATAGCACTTTCCAACACAAGGCAATTCAAAGTGCTTTACAAAAAATGAAAGAGATTAAGAAAATGGCATTTAAAATCAGTCATTAAAACAAAATGTACAACTTGACCAATCCCATGACCCAAAAAACAAAACAAACAGGCCTAACAAATCAGTAGACTTTTACCTCCTTTTGAGTTACATTTAACAATGACATATTCTGGTCATTTTGAGGTTCAAATTTGTATAAAGTTTCTCTCCTGTGAAATGTTTCCATGCTTCAATGAGGGATTTTAGACTTTGAAAAACATTTACATGCACAAAAATATATTTTCTACACTACAGGAGAGGGAAAACCCTAAAAGCAAAAAAGGAAATCTTTGAAAACATGGATGATTCTTTCTAGCAGCATAATCGGAATGCAATTGATTTCCCTTTAATTTATATTAGTTGACGATTCAAAAATGAAAATTTGGTTTGGTTTAGGTAAAGCCCCTAGTTTTGGTAGTGGTACTTGAAATCCTTCTTTCAACATTGAACGTATTTTTCCTTGGTTCAATTTTATTTCATTTACATTCGGAGAGAAGAAATTGAAATGTTCATGTAATACTTAACGGCTCCCCAGTCCCTATTTGTTAGGGCTTGAGGTTCGGCAGGGATACAATCCTCACATGCATCTTTCCCTGGAACCTGGTTCTTGATTGTCCATTTCATAACCCAAGTGTTGTTCCACAGCAGCACTTTCTGCTGACGTCCAGCTGCGTTTCACAAACGTTTGTTTCCCTAGGTGGACAAATAATAACATGTCATAGGTTTAAGAAGTTTAAGAGCCAGTTATTATCATACAGTTAAGAATCTTATAAAACATTTAAAAAGTACCCATATTGCAGATCTGAAAGAATGTTAATGGTGCGACACCTTCTGATCACTTTATTCCATCACAATCAGACACACCATTTTGTTTGATACTAAGAGTTTGATTATCAACAAAGTGATTGGTCAATGTATCTGTAAGCTCCCATTCATTGTGCAGATACAAACTAGCGTCTGGCATAATTTATAGAATTTATCAAAGTTGCAAAATGGTATTCCAGAAGATGTCCGTGTGGCTCATTTACAGTCCTGCTCCAGTGTAGTTTGTGACATCCAAGGCAAATACTTGAAAATGTCTATGTTGCAGAGTAAATGAATACACTTAATTTATTACAGACAGAATACTTACTTAAATGTACATAATAATACATGTAAACATTGTAAAATGTAAAAGGTCTTATCTTGGTACATAGTGAAAAGGAAAGAATAAACATATTGTGGAGACGGCTCCATATTACTGAATTACCTCGGTAGTAGCACAGTCACTGTTTGATGCTTATGTAGACATAAAGTTCCAAGGAGAGCGTCTCGTCCTCAACTCCCTCCCTGGATTAGTCTGCCCGTTTGTCACCTGGAACTGAGATACAAAAATAATGCACTAAGAAGATAGTAACCATGCATATAATCATTAGTTGCTGATGTTAGCTAAATGACAAACTATCTGAAACTGGATTTGGATCAAAACAAAGGCATGGCATTATTTAGTCCTGTGGTCTCAATACATTTTACAATATCAAAAAGGGGTTGCAATGGACTGCTTTCAAATTACCCTTTCAAACATGCACAGGCTCAGGAAGTGTAGAATTATACATACAATGACCTACTATTAGATGTGATAAAGGTACTTTAGAAATAATTGTATTCATTTTAGGTCCTAACCAAACGGGAGGGCCCCATAAGGACAAGACTAGAAACAAGTGTGTGTGACAGGTTTCTGTAACTACTCCCATCGAGGCTAATGTAAATGATAACCGTTTTAACCATGCTTATGCTCACAAAGTGTTAACTTACGCCTACAACAACTTGAGTTTAGATTCTAAAAGGTGTTGCACACATGTTTTTAAATGACTTTAAGTTATAACCAAATGGGAGGGCCCCATAAGGACAAGACTAGAAACCAGTATGTGTGACAGGTTTAAGTAACTACTCCCATCGAGGCTAAGGTAAATGATAACCGTTTTAACCATGCTTATGCTCACAAAGTGTTAACTTACACCTACAACAACTAGAGTTTAGATTCTAAAAGGTGTTGCACAAATGTTTTTAAATGACTTTAAGTTATAACCAAACGGGAGGGCCCCATAAGGACAGGACTAGAAACCAGTATGTGTGACAGGTTTAAGTAACTACTCCCATTGAGGCTAAGGTAAATGATAACCGTTTTAACCATGCTTATGCTCACAAAGTGTTAACTTACACCTACAACAACTAGAGTTTAGATTCTAAAAGGTGTTGCACAAATGTTTTAAAATTACTTTAAGTTATAACCAAACGGGAGGGCCCCATAAGCACAAGACTAGAAACAAGTGTGTGTGACAGGTTTAAGTAACAGATCCCATTATAGTCTAAAAATATGTTCAATTTAGTTTCCTCAGTCAGATCTACACAAATCACTCAATTAGTAACAGGATTAAAGCTGTATCAGAAAAGCGTTTTTAAAAAAAAGGTCCTCTCTTGAAAAGGACAACATTAACATATTGTGGAGACAGCTCCATATTACTGAATTACCTCGGTAGTAGCACAGTCACTTGTTGATGTTTCGGGGAAAGTCAAGTCTAAGGGGAGCCTCTCCTCCTCAACTCCCTCTGGATTAGTCTGCCCGTTTGTCACCTGGAACTGAGATACAACAATAATGCACTAAGAAGATAGTAACCATGTATATAATTATTAGTTGCTGAAGTTAGCTACATGATAAACTATCTAAAACTGGATTTGGATCAAAACAAAGGCATGGCATTATTTAGTCCTGTGGTCTCAATACATTTTACAATATCAAAAAGGGGTTGCAATGGACTGCTTTCAAATTACCCTTTCAAACATGCATAGGCTCAGGAAGAGTAGAATTATACATACAATGACCTACTATTAGATGTTAAAAAAGGTACTTTAGAAATCTTTTAATTCATTTTATGTTATAACCAAACGAGAGGGCCCCATAAGGACAAGACTAGAAACAAGTGTGTGTGTGACAGGTTTCTGTAACTACTCCCATCGAGGCTAAGGTAAATGATAGCCGGTTTAACCATGCTTATGCTCACAAAGTGTTAACTTACGCCTACAACAACTAGAGTTTAGATTCTAAAAGGTGTTGCACAAATGTTTTAAAATTACTTTAAGTTATAACCAGACGGGAGTGCCCCATAAGGACAAGACTAGAAACCAGTGTGTGTGACAGGTTTAAGTAACAAATCCCATTATAGCTAGTCTAAAAATATGTTCAATTTAGTTTCTTCAGTCAGATATACACAAATCACTCAATTAGTAACAGGATTAAAGCTGTATCAGAAAAGAGTTTTTAAAAAAAGGGTCCTCTCTTGAAATTAACATATTGTGGAGACAGCTCCATATTACTGAAATACCTCGGTCGTAGCACAGTCACTTGTTGATGTTTCGGGGAAAGTCAAGTCTAAGGGGAGCCTCTCCTCCTCAACTCCCTCTGGATTAGTATGCCCGTTTGTCACCTGGAACTGAGATACAACAAGAATGCACTAAGAAGATACAAACTATCTGAAACTGGATTTGGATCAAAACAAAGGCATGGCATTATTTAGTCCTGTGGTCTCAATACATTTTACAATATCAAAAAGGGGTTGCAATGGACTGCTTTCAAATTACCCTTTCAAACATGCATAGGCTCAGGAAGTGTAGACTTATACATACAATGACCTACTATTAGATGTTAAAAAGGTACTTTAGAAATCTTTTAATTCATTTTAAGTTATAACCAAACGGGAGGGCCTCATAAGGACAAGACTAGAAACAAGTGTGTGTGACAGGTTTCTGTAACTACTCCCAGCGAGGCTAAGGTAAATGATAACCATTTTAACCATGCTTATGCTCACAAAGTGTTAACTTACGCCTACAACAACTTGAGTTTAGATTCCAAAAGGTGTTGCACAAATGTTTTTAAATGACTTTAAGTTATAACCAAACGGGAGGGCCCCATAAGGACAAGACTAGAAACCAGTGTGTGTGACAGGTTTTTGTAACTACTCCCATCGAGGCTAAGGTAAATGATAACCGTTTTAACCATGCTTATGCTCACAAAGTGTTAACTTAAGCCTACAACAACTTGAGTTTAGATTCCAAAAGTTGTTGCACAAATGTTTTTAAATGACTTTAAGTTATAACCAAACGGGAGGGCCCCATAAGGACAAGACTAGAAACCAGTGTGTGTGACAGGTTTATGTAACTACTCCCATCGAGGCTAAGGTAAATGATAACTGTTTTAACCATGCTTATGCTCACAAAGTGTTAACTTACGCCTACAACAACTAGAGTTTAGATTCTAAAAGGTGTTGCATAAATGTTTTAAAATTACTTTAAGTTATAACCAAACGGGAGGGCCCCATAAGGACAAGACTAGAAACCAGTGTGTGTGACAGGTTTTAAGTAACAAATCCCATTATAGCTAGTCTAAAAATATGTTCAATTTAGTTTCCTCAGTCAGATCTACACAAATCACTCAATTAGTAACAGGATTAAAGCTGTATCAGAAAAGAGTTTTTTTAAAAAGGGTCCTCTCTTGAAATTAACATATTGTGGAGACAGCTCCATATTACTGAAATACCTCGGTCGTAGCACAGTCACTTGTTGATGTTTCGGGGAAAGTCAAGTCTAAGGGGAGCCTCTCCTCCTCAACTCCCTCTGGATTAGTATGCCCGTTTGTCACCTGGAACTGAGATACAACAAGAATGCACTAAGAAGATACAAACTATCTGAAACTGGATTTGGATCAAAACAAAGGCATGGCATTATTTAGTCCTGTGGTCTCAATACATTTTTCAATATCAAAAAGGGGTTGCAATGGACTGCTTTCAAATTACCCTTTCAAACATGCATAGGCTCAGGAAGTGTAGACTTATACATACAATGACCTACTATTAGATGTTAAAAAGGTACTTTAGAAATCTTTTAATTCATTTTAAGTTATAACCAAACGGGAGGGCCTCATAAGGACAAGACTAGAAACAAGTGTGTGTGACAGGTTTCTGTAACTACTCCCAGCGAGGCTAAGGTAAATGATAACCGTTGTAACCATGCTTATGCTCACAAAGTGTTAACTTAAGCCTACAACAACTTGAGTTTAGATTCCAAAAGTTGTTGCACAAATGTTTTTAAATGACTTTAAGTTATAACCAAACGGGAGGGCCCCATAAGGACAAGACTAGAAACCAGTATGTGTGACAGGTTTATGTAACTACTCCCATCGAGGCTAAGGTAAATGATAACCGTTTTAACCATGCTTATGCTCACAAAGTGTTAACTTACGCCTACAACAACTAGAGTTTAGATTCTAAAAGGTGTTGCATAAATGTTTTAAATGACTTTAAGTTATAACCAAACGGGAGGGCCCCATAAGGACAAGACTAGAAACCAGTGTGTGTGACAGGTTTAAGTAACAAATCCCATTATAGCTAGTCTAAAAATATGTTCAATTTAGTTTCTTCAGTCAGATCTACACAAATCACTCAATTAGTAACAGGATTAAAGCTGTATCAGAAAATAGTTTTTTTTTAAAAAGGTCCTCTCTTGAAAAGGACAACATTAACATATTGTGGAGACAGCTCCATATTACTGAATTACCTCAATATCAAAAAGGGGTTGCAATGGACTGCTTTCAAATTACCCTTTCAAACATGCACAGGCTCAGGAAGTGTAGAAATATACGTAGAATGAACCTATAACACAAGAATGCACTAAGACAGGGGTGGCCAACCCGCGGCTCTCGAGCCGCATGCGGCTCTTTGCCTAGTTTCATGCGGCTCTTCAGTTCATATCGAATTGTATATGTGTGAGTTTGGGGGAGAGACACTGACTCCTGACTAGTGTTGCACGGTGTACCGATACTTGAAAGGTATACCGCGATACCCTGTCGTTAAAAACGTTACGATTCCTCCGTTTCATTAGTATCGGTACTTTAAGAATGACGGGGGAAAGTACTCCGGTGAGAAAGCGCCGTTTTAATAAGAGCCGTGTGTGTTCAGCGCTCTGCTTCCACTCCCTGCACTGCAGCCGTGCCTGCAGTCCCGCCCCTCTCAAGTACGCTCTAAGTGCCTCCCCTCTCTCGTGCACGCGCTAGCTGCCAGAGCATGTGAGAAAGCGAGAAGCATGGCTGCAAGTGGGAGTGCAGCTGCCGCTGCGCCTCGGCTTGTTGACAAAAAAGACGCCAGAAGCGAAATTTGGAAGTATTTGAGCGATATCTCTGACAGTGAGGGCAAGCCTACGGACACCACGAGGCCTGTCTGTAAGAAATGTATTAATTGTATTTAATAGGAAATCTTGTCATTTATTTAATTTATTGTTCTCATTGTTTAAAAGTTTGTGTTATGGTTATGGTTCTGGTGTGAAATAAAGCACAATAATTACATTTAAGACTGTTTTTTTAAGAAAAGTATCGAAAAATAATCGGAATCGCAATTCTTGACTTGGTATTGAAACCAAAATGTTGGTATCGTGACAACACTAGCTACTCCTGACAGTTAAACCTGATATTTAGTAGGTCTGTTAAGTATTAACGTAATTTGTCCGGTCAAAGTTGTTTGGGCTCGGATAAAATCGCTCCGTTACTTTCGTCCCGGCTCTCCCTACGTGTGTATGTGTGGTGTCAGGTGTCAGTATGAGAGGATGACAGCAAGTCTAATTTTGATGTGGCCCAAGAGCCAATCACAATAATACCTGCGATGCAGTGAACCAATCACCTTTGAGGGGGGGAAACCTATCGTTGATTAAACACTATCCAGTGTTTCCCCTACCATTGTTTTGGAGGGGCGCTGCGCCCCGCCAACGGAGCCCCGCCCCCCCCTGAAATTCAAGGTGTTTAAAAAATATATATAATTTAAAAAAAAAAAATATATATAGCACCAAATTGCAAATAATCTATAACTACTGTCACTTTTCACATTGAACATGTGCTCTTTTATTAAATAAACTAAACGCTTTCATTTTAAGTTGTGAATTTAGTGTTTTTGACCCTAAGAAACACTGATGCATTAATCAATAACAATAATCCACAGCTCCTCTCTCTGCTCCAGAGGATTTAAAAAATATATATCCCAATGCCACAAAAATGCATCAGTGACGTGGTTGAAATCTTGTCTCCAGAAAACAAAAAAACGGAAACAAGCGGTATCAGTGCCTGTGTGTTTGATGTGGCTCTTTGCAGTAACATAGAAAAAATGTGGCTCTTAACCTCTGACTGGTTGGCCACCCCTGCACTAAGAGAAGATCTCAAAAGGTATAGCTATCCAATAATAAACAAATTAATCACGTACTATAATTATTTGGACGGAAACAATAAAATGTGTTGAATCACGTGTTATTGTTGAGTTATATGTGTAAATGTACCTGTTTGCGCAAAGGCCAGTCAGCATCCCCGTAACTGCAGGTTATTTCTTCTTCTGGGGAGTTGTCTCTGCAAATAGGCAGAGATGTGGCATCCAATCAATGACAATAGTTTTCATCTTGCAGTTTGGTGTTTGCCCAGTAACTTGTCTTGAAGAGATGCATCAAGGGGTCAAGACTTAAATAGATAGAGATTGAATGTTAGTAGTATAATTTGCATACTTGGATTGGATACAGTGTTGAAAGTAACATTTAAAAAGGAAAATTATTATTATTATTATAAACTTCAGAAAACACCGTCCAGAACCCGCCCCCATTCACCTCAATGGAGAGAGAGTGGAGAGGGTCCCCACCTTTAAGTTCCTCGGGGTTCAAATTTCGGAGAGCCTCAGCTGCACACACCACTGCAGCAGTTAAAAAGGCCCAGCAGCGACTGCACTTCATGAGGGTGCTTCGGAGGAACAGACTGAACAAGAAGCTGCTGGTGTCCTTCTACCGGGCGACCATCGAGAGCGTGCTGTCATTCTCCATCTCTGTGTGGTATGCTGGATGTTCAGCTGCGGACAAGAAAGCCCTGCAGAGAGTGATTAGGATGGCAGAGAAAACCGTCGGCGGCTTTTTGCACACTGGGACAGAGTTGCACTCTGAATCTCGTTGTATTTTTTGTATAATGACAATAAAAGGCTTTAACTTTAACTAAAACCAAGTGTACACTAAAGTGCATTTCCAGTCACTAAAACAAAGATGTGCTCTGCTCCCACATAGTTTTCCTTGCAAAAGTATCCAAAAGACTAAGGGCAGCAATAGACAATGCTGGAGACAACAGTGTGAAATCTATTTGACTACACATTATTATAAATAAACTACGGTCATGTTGCCGGTTAGAATGCTATGTTTACATATTCACTCACCTGTGTCTGAGACACATTACATTCAAATGTTTATCAACAAAGTTTGATTAAAACATCCAAAGGGTTATGTTTAAATCATCACAACTGACGTCAACAAATAAGAAATAATAACCCAATTGGCCCCAGAGATGCTTATTTAATTATATATGATTTATTCTGAATAATAACTGTTTGACTAAAACAGTTATTGGGATAACTTTGTATTATTATATGGGAACATGCTCAACTTCCATGTGGCCCATTTATATGATGCCCAGAGTCTGTAACAGGCATATGGTGTTTCTTTTGTTTTAAACACTCACATTTGACTTTTGTAAGTGGCTTATTTATTGATGAATGAATATTTAGAAAATGTTACCAAATATTACAAAATTATCTTATCTTAAATAATTGCATAGCTTTTTGCTTTTCCCTAGCTTTAAATGTTAATACTGCCAGTAAAAAGTAACTTTTTGGAGTTGGGATTATAAATTAAGATATTGTGATTTAATTTGCACTATTTGCTTGTGTTTATTTAAAACATACAACATTGTAAGCACTTACCATTAAACGGTGTGTTAAAAATGTGATCCTGGCATCCTGTTGAAGACCAAGCCGTCTCTTCCTCACTGAACTCTGTTTTCTTAATTGTCAGCCATCTCACCTGTTAGACAGAAGAATAGCCTTAATTATTAAGTACACCCTGATCCTGTTCAGGATATTTCAATGTTAGCAGGTTCACAGTAGTGTCAGTCAGTTCAGTCATTCTGATTTAATGATGACCATTGTCACATAACTTATTGAAGCTAATGTTATCCCAACTTAATTGAATAAGAAAGTTAATAGCTAGCTTACGTTATCTGGCTAAGAAGGTATAATATTATGTATTATTTACACCACTTTTACAAAGAGAAGTGCCACATGAAAGCCATGTGCACTAAAAGCCTGACTTAATGGTGTGCTGTTCACTCTCTCAGTCTTCTAACCTCATCATGTAGCGCTTGACTGTTTAGCTGAAGCTGTGAATATTTTTCAGCCAAACTCAACTCTTCAATTGTTTGCTGGCTGTTCTGTGCTTTGCTCTCTGTTGTATCCATATCATCACTGTTGCCAGTATTTTTCATTATTTGCTAAATGAGTTTTAGCAATTTCCTTAGATGATACATTGAAATATCCTCTTCTTCATCATTTATTACATTATCCACGGATTCTGTTATTAGTCTTGTTAAAGCTCGCCTTGTAATGACATTTCCACTTGAGACTTTAGCTTCATCACACACCTCTTTGAGCTGATCCAGTTGCAACCTGCTGTGCGCGTCCGGTGCTCCAGCCCTGCTCGCTCCCGTCAGGGGAAAACTCCGTCCGAGTTGGTGTCACACACAGACACGGCGAAACATTAATACCTCAGCAGTGCCTCCAATATTTGTTGCACACGTGGACACAAGAGGGATTTCCAGGCGTGCATACGTTTAAAAAACAAGACGATCTTTACTTCAATTCTTCAATTTACGTAAAAGCAAGACTTTACATCACGTGTCTGCATGCACTCCTCTCATCCCCCGAGCTGCCCCCCCCCCCCCCACGTGCCTGTGTAAACTTCACTAATTTAGGCATTGCACATGAATACAGTGCATAAATATCCAAAATCCTATGGAGGAGAAATCACGTTGCTTACTTCCGGGTTTTAGGATGCGTCACTGCATCACTGCTCTGTCCTGTTTCTGAACTCACAGCACAGCTTAGTAAGAGTGGGGGAGGGGAGGGCAATCAGGTGCACGTGCACCATGCTCTGCAAATGCACGGGGAAACGAACCACAGGAATATTGCCGTTGTTAACTCCCTGCATCCTGATGCTATCTTTACTTGTACTCAAGCACAAGATCTGAATAATTCTACTTTTACTCAAGTACAAGATCTGAGTACTTCTACTTTTACTCCAGTACAATATCTGAGTACTTTTACTCAAGTACCAGATAGAGTACTTCTACTTTTACTACAAGATCTGAGTACTTCTACATTTACTCAAGTACAAGATATGAGTACTTCTACTTTTACTACAAGATCTGAGTACATCTACATTTACTCAAGTACATATCTGAGTACTTTTACTCAAGTACCAGATCTGAGTACTTCTATTTTACTCAAGTACAAGATCTGAGTACTTCTACTTTTAATCAAGTACAAGATCTGAGTACTTCTACTTTTACTTTACTACAAGATCTGAGTACTTCTACTTTTACTTTACTACAAGATCTGAGTACTTATACTTTTACTCAAGTACAAGATCTGAGTACTTCTATATGTACTACAATATCTGAGTACTTCTACTTTTACTCAAGTACAAGATCTGAGTACTTATACTCAAGTCCAATATCTGAGTACTTCTATATTTACTACAAGTAAGAGTGGGGGAGGGGAGGGCAATCAGGTGCACGTGCACACCATGCTCTGCAAATGCACGGGGAAACGAACCACAGGAATATTGCCGTTGTTAACTCCCTGCATCCTGATGCTATCTTTACTTGTACTCAAGTACAATATCTGAATAATTCTACTTTTACTCAAGTACAAGATCTGAGTACTTCTACTTTTACTCAATTACAAGACCTGAGTACTTCTACTTTTACTAAAGTACCAGACCTGGGTACTTATACTTTTACTCAAGTACAAGATCTGAATAATTCTACTTTTACTCAAGTACAAGATCTGAGTACTTCTACTTTTACTCAATTACAAGACCTGAGTACTTCTACTTTTACTAAAGTACCAGACCTGGGTACTTATACTTTTACTCAAGTACACGATCTGAGTACTTCTACTTTTACTCCAGTACAATATCTGAGTACTTTTACTCAAGTAGCAGATAGAGTACTTCTACTTTTACTACAATATCTGAGTACTTCTACATTTACTCAAGTACAATATCTGAGTACTTCTACTTTTACTCCAGTACAATATCTGAGTACTTTTACTTTTACTCAAGTACCAGATAGAGTACTTCTACTTTTACTACAAGATCTGAGTACTTCTATATTTACTCAAGTACATATCTGAGTACTTTTACTCAAGTACCAGATCTGAGTACTTCTATTTTACTCAAGTACAAGATCTGAGTACTTCTACTTTTACTAAAGTACCAGACCTGAGTAATTCTACTTTTACTTTACTACAAGATCTGAGTACTTATACTTTTACTCAAGTACAATATCTGAGTACTTATACTCAAGTCCAATATCTGAGTACTTTTACTTTTACTAAAGTACAAGATGAATACACTGCATACATATCCAAAATAATATGGAGGAGAAATCACGTTGCGAGGGAACCAGCATCTTATTTCCGGGTTTTAGGACGCGTCACTGCATCACTGCTCTGTCCTGTTTCTCACAGCACGGCTTAGTAAGAGTGGGGGAGGGGAGGGCAATCAGGTGCACGTGCACAACATGCTCTGCAAATGCACAGGGAAACGAACCACAGGAATATTGCCGTTGTTAACTCCCTGCATCCTGATGCTATCTTTACTTGTACTCAAGTACAAGATCTGAATAATTCTACTTTTACTCAATTACAAGACCTGAGTACTTCTACTTTTACTAAAGTACCAGACCTGGGTACTTATACTTTTATTCAAGTACAAGATCTGAATAATTGTACTTTTACTCAAGTACAAGATCTGAGTACTTCTACTTTTACTCAATTACAAGACCTGAGTACTTTTACTCAAGTACAAGATCTGAGTACTTCTACGTTTACTACAAGATCTGAGTACTTCTACTTTTACTCAAGTACAAGATCTGAGTACTTCTACATTTACTCAAGTACAAGATCTGAGTACTTCTACTCAAGTACCACATCTGAGTACTTCTATTTTACTCAAGTACAAGATCTGAGTACTTCTACTTTTAATCAAGTACAAGATTTGAGTACTTCTACTTTTACTAAAGTACCAGACCTGAGTACTTCTACTTTTACTTTACTACAAGATCTGAGTACTTATACTTTTACTCAAGTACAAGATCTGAGTACTTATACTCAAGTCCAATATCTGAGTACTTTTACTCAAGTACAAGATCTGAGTACTTCTATATTTACTACAAGATCTGAGTACTTATACTCAAGTACAAGATCTGAGTACTTATACTTTTACTAAAGTACAAGATGAATACACTGCATACATATCCAAAATCATATGGAGGAGAAATCACGTTGCGAGGGAACCAGCATCTTATTTCCGGGTTTTAGGACGCGTCACTGCATCACTGCTCTGTCCTGTTTCTCACAGCACGGCTTAGTAAGAGTGGGGGAGGGGAGGGCAATCAGGTGCACGTGCACAGCATGCTCTGCAAATGCACAGGGAAACGAACCACAGGAATATTGCCGTTGTTAACTCCCTGCATCCTGATGCTATCTTTACTTGTACTCAAGTACAAGATCTGAATAATTCTACTTTTACTCAATTACAAGACCTGAGTACTTCTACTTTTACTAAAGTACCAGACCTGGGTACTTGTACTTTTACTCAAGTACAAGATCTGAATAATTCTACTTTTACTCAAGTACAAGATCTGAGTACTTCTACTTTTACTCAATTACAAGACCTGAGTACTTCTACTTTTACTAAAGTACCAGACCTGGGTACTTATACTTTTTACTCAAGTACAAGATCTGAGTACTTTCTACTTTTACTCCAGTACAATATCTGAGTACTTTTACTCAAGTAGCAGATAGAGTACTTCTACTTTTACTTCAAGATCTGAGTACTTCTACATTTACTCAAGTACAAGATCTGAGTACTTCTACTCAAGTACCAGATCTGAGTACTTCTATGTTACTAAAGTACCAGACCTGGTTACTTATACTTTTACTCAAGTACAAGATCTGAATAATTCTACTTTTACTCAAGTACAAGATCTGAGTACTTCTACTTTTACTCAATTACAAGACCTGAGTACTTCTACTTTTACTAAAGTACCAGACCTGGGTACTTATACTTTTACTCCAGTACAATATCTGAGTACTTTACTCAAGTACCCAGATAAGTAATTCTACTATTTAACTTCAAGATAGTGAGTACTTCTTCTACCATTTACTCAAGTACAAGATCTGAGTACTTCTACTCAGTACCAGATCTGAGTACTTCTATTTTACTCAAGTACAAGAATCTGAGTACTTTTACTCAAGTACCAGAAGAGTACTTCTACTTTTACTTCAAGATCTGAGTACTTCTACTTTTAATCAAGTACAAGATCTGAGTACTTCTACTTTTACTAAAGTACAATACCTGAGTACTTCTACTTTACTACAAGATCTGAGTACTTATACTTTTACTCAAGTACAAGATCTGAGTACTTATACTCAGTCCAATATCTGAGTACTTTTACTCAAGTACAATATCTGAGTACTGCTATATTTACTACAAGATCTGAGTACTTATACTCAAGTACAAGATCTGAGTACTTATACTTTTACTAAAGTACAAGATGAATACACTGCATACATATCCAAAATCATATGGAGGAGAAATCACGTTGCGAGGGAACCAGCATCTTATTTCCGGGTTTTAGGATCGCGTCACTGCATCAACTGCTCTGTCCGTTTCTCACAGCACGGCTTAGTAAGAGTGGGGGGAGGGGAGGGCAATCAAGTGCACGTGCACACCATGCTCTGCAAATGCACAGGGAACGAACCACAGGAATATTGCCGTTGTTAACTCCCTGCATCCTGATGCTATCTTTAATTGTACTCAAGTACAAGATCTGAATAATTCTACTTTTACTCCAATTACAAGACCTGAGTACTTCTACTTTTACTACAAGTACCCAGACCTGGTTACTTGTACTTTTACTCAAGTACAAGATCTGAATAATTCTACTTTTACTCGAGTACAAGATCTGAGTACTTCTACTTTTACTCAATTACAAGACCTGAGTACTTCTACTTTTACTAAAGTACCAGACCTGGGTACTTATACTTTTACTCAAGTACAAGATCTGAGTACTTCTACTTTTACTCCAGTACAATATCTGAGTACTTTTACTCAAGTACCAGATAGAGTACTTCTACTTTTACTTCAAGATCTGAGTACTTCTACATTTACTCAAGTACAAGATCTGAGTACTTCTATTTTACTCCAGTACAATATCTGAGTACATTTTACTTTTACTCAAGTACCAGATAGAGTACTTCTCCATGTACTCAAGTACATATCTGAGTACTTTACTCAAGTACCAGATCTGAGTACTTCTATTTTACTCAAGTACAAGATCTGAGTACTTCTACTTTTAATCAAGTACAAGAATCTGAGTACTTCTACTTTTACTAAAGTACCAGACCTGGGTACTTATACTTTTACTCAAGTACAAGATCTGAATACTTCTACTTTTACTCCAGTACAATATCTGAGTACTTTACTCAAGTACCAGATAGAGTACTTCTACTTTTTACTTTACTACAAGATCTGAGTACTTATACTTTTACTCAAGTACAAGATCTGAGTACTTCTACTTTTACTCCAGTACAATATCTGAGTACTTTTACTCAAGTACCAGATAGAGTACTTCTATATTTACTACAAGATCTGAGTACTTATACTCAAGTACAAGATCTGAGTACTTATACTTTTACTAAAGTACAAGATGAATACACTGGCATACATATCCAAAATCATATGGAGGAGAAATCACGTTGCGAGGGAACCAGCATCTTATTTCCGGGTTTTAGGACGCGTCACTGCATCACTGCTCTGTCCTGTTTCTCACAGCATGGCTTAGTAAGAGTGGGGGGAGGGAGGGCAATCAAGTGCACGTGCACAGCATGCTCTGCAAATGCACAGGGAAACGAACCACAGGAATATTGCCGTTGTTAACTCCCTGCATCCTGATGCTATCTTTACTTGTACTCAAGTACAAGATCTGAATAATTCTACTTTTACTCAATTACAAGACCTGAGTACTTCTACTTTTACTAAAGTACCAGACCTGGGTACTTGTACTTTTACTCAAGTACAAGATCTGAATAATTCTACTTTACTCAAGTACAAGATCTGAGTACTTCTACTTTTACTCAATTACAAGACCTGAGTACTTCTACTTTTACTAAAGTACCAGACCTGGGTACTTATACTTTTACTCAAGTACAAGATCTGAGTACTTCTACTTTTACTCCAGTACCAATATCTGAGTACTTTTACTCAAGTACCAGATAGAGTACTTCTACTTTTACTTCAAGATCTGAGTACTTCTACATTTACTCAAGTACAAGATCTGAGTACTTCTACTTTTACTCCAGTACAATATCTGAGTACTTTTACTCAAGTACCAGATAGAGTACTTCTACTTTTACTACAAGATCTGAGTACTTCTACATTTACTCAAGTACAATATCTGAGTACTTCTACTTTTACTCCAGTACAATATCTGAGTACTTTTACTTTTACTCAAGTACCAGATAGAGTACTTCTACCTTTACTACAAGATCTGAGTACTTCTACATTTACTCAAGTACATATCTGAGTACTTTTACTCAAGTACCAGATCTGAGTACTTCTATTTTACTCAAGTACAAGATCTGAGTACTTCTACTTTTAATCAAGTACAAGATCTGAGTACTTCTACTTTTACTAAAGTACCAGACCTGAGTACTTCTACTTTTACTTTACTACAAGATCTGAGTACTTATACTTTTACTCAAGTACAATATCTGAGTACTTCTACTTTTACTCCAGTACAATATCTGAGTACTTTTACTCAAGTACCAGATAGAGTACTTCTATATTTACTACAAGATCTGAGTACTTATACTTTTACTAAAGTACAAGATGAATACACTGCATACATATCCAAAATATATGGAGGAGAAATCACGTTGCGAGGGAACCAAGCATCTTATTTCGGGTTTTAGGACGCGTCACTGCATCCTCACTGCTCTGTCCTGTTTCTTCTCACAGCACGGCTGTAGTTAAGAGTGGGTGGAGGGGAGGGCAATCCAGGTGCACCGTGCACAACCCATGCTCTGGCAAATTGCACAAGGAAACGAAACCCACAGGAATATTGCCGTTGTAACTCCCCATGCCATCCTGATGCTATCTTTACTTTGTACTTCAGTACAATATCTGAATAATTCTCCTTTTACTCAAGTACAAATCTCTGAGTCTCTTCTACTTTTACTCAATTACAAGACTGAGTACTTGCTACTTTTACTAAAGTACCAGACCTGGGTACTTATACTTTACTTCCAGTACAAGATCTGAGTACTTTTACTCAGTAGTACCAGGATAGAGTACTTTCTACTTTTACTACTTCAAGTATCTGAGTACTTCTACCTTTAACTTCAAGTACAAGATCTGAGTACTTCTACTTTTACTACACAGAATCGGGTAGTACTTCTACATTTACTCAGATTGAGTACTTCTACTTTACTACAAGAATCTGAGTACTTCTACATTTACTCAAGACA
>NW_022990418.1:0-20427 GCF_902827175.1 Gymnodraco acuticeps
GAAGTCATGTGACCGTGTGTGTAGTTCCTTTATAGCCCAACATTAGCCTCCTTAGCTTAGCGGTGGTGACGTGAAGTCATGTGACCGTGCTGTAGGTTCCTCTATAGCCCCAACATTAGCCTCCTTTAGCTTAGCGGTGTGACGTGAAGTCATGTGACCGTGCTGTAGTTCCTTTATCGCCAAACATTAGCCTACTTTAGCTTAGCGGTGGTGACGTGAAGTCATGTGACCGTGCTGTAGTTCCTTTATAGCCCAACATTAGCCTCCTTTAGCTTAGCGGTGGTGACGTGAAGTCATGTGACCGTGCTGTAGTTCCTTTATAGCCAACATTAGCCTCCTTTAGCTTAGCGGTAGGTGACGTGAAAGTCATGTGACCGTGCTGTAGTTCCTTTATAGCCCAACATTAGCCTCCCTTTAGCTTAGTGGTGGGTGACGTGAAGTCATGTGACCGTTGCTTGTAGTTCCTTTATAGCCCAACATTAGCCTCCTTTAGCTTAGCGGTGGTGACGTGAAGTCATGTGACCGTGCTGTAGTTCCTTTATAGCCCAACATTAGCCTCCTTTAGCTTAGCGGTGGTGACGTGAAGTCATGTGACCGTGCTGTAGTTCCTTTCCATATAATAACTTTTGTCTTTTAACAAACTCATCCCCCCCTCACCCTGTCTCTCCTCCATTTGTCCATGAGGTCATCCTTCTGTTACCTCTAATCCTGCGAGGTTCATCTTTCTGCCTCCGCTTAATCCCACACACACACACACACACACACACACACACACACACACACACACACACACACACACACACACACCAAGCTATACAATTGCACACACACAGACTCACAGTTATTCTTGTATTGTATACTCAATTCTCACAGCATGCACGCACACATATTCCTTTAGACAACACACACACACACCAACCCCCCCCCACACACACACACAGTGCCCCCTCCCTCCTCTCCGTATAAAACTTCCTCTGTCAGTACATTATCCATTCTGTCTGTCTCTCTTGTGTCTGTGGTGACAGAACACCTTCATATACAGGTAAGTGTGTGTGTCCATGTGTCTGATGGTCTGTCTGTCCTTTAAAATCATCTTCTCTAGGTCTTGTCTTGCTGTCATCATATCATACAGAAGTGAACCCTTGTTTTGTAGTATTGTCACTAAAACGTTTTCCAATCAACAAAATACATTTATCCAGTGATTCAGTCATTCGAGGATTCGTACTAGGTTTTATTTCTCATTGAATAGTTTGTTGCTGTTTCTGGGTTATACAGTATTATGTCTGAGCATCCTTGAATGCACCACGGTAGAAGAACGTATAACTAAAACCCATATTTATAACGAAATAACAACAATTAATTACAGAAGCTAATTTCATACTGCCTTAATTGCTACCTTGACATAATCAAATAGTGGTATATTTATATTAAATACTGAAGAAATAAACGGTATAACTTTGTTGCTGTGTTTATCTGACTACATTTATCCGATAGCTTGAGTTACTTTATGATTAAAAGGTTGATGTAATAATCACAAGAGTTTAAAAATACAAGAGGTTTTGTGATAAAAAAATATCGCCAAAAGTCAATACAACAACAGCTGATTGAGAGATCGAAAGGGAATTAATGTGTGTGTGTGTGTGTGTGTGTGTGTGTGTGTGTGTGTGTGTGTGTGTGTGTGTGTGTGTGTGTGTGTGTGTGTGTGTGTGTGTGTGTGTGTGTGTGTGTGTGTGTGTGTGTGTGTGTGTGTGTGTGTGTGTGTGTGTGTGTGTGTGTGTGTGTGTGTGTGTGTGTGTGTAACCTACCATCCTTTACATAGTTTGTTTGCATCTATTGTCCCTGCAAACCTCAGATGCTAACAGCTAGCTAACTCTATTTACATAGCAATGTCTATCTGTTATTGTAAAGTTCCCTCTTTTTCATTTAGTGTTATTCAAAATGATACATCATATTATAAACATCCTGCCACGCATTCAATAAAATACCATGTCACTTATGAATCAGTTTCTATGTCAAGAAACAAAGGGGCTAATTTCACTGTTAGCTTAAACGCTAACTCTCAAGCTATAAATACCCATAACACTACAATGGCCTTTAGCTTGAACTCTATTGAGGTTTTGTTACACACCCATTCTTCTTTTGACCGACCACACACACACACACACACACACACACACACACACACACACACACACACACACACACACACACACACACACACACACACACACACACACACACACACACACACACACACACATTGCCCTTGACCAAAATAACCTCTGCTAAGTCGATCCAGTTGGTATTTGAACCCCAGTTAGGCGGTTTGGACACGGTCATCTCTCATTCATCTCCCGTTATTCATCCCTCTCTTCATCCATCATGGATTTATTCATAGGTGTCACCTTCACATAGTTCCTGAGTGAAGCCATCCCTCTGCGTTCAACACACAGTGACAGAGCCTTTGAGCAAAGCACTCAACTCCAAGGGATGTCAATATTGCTCTGCTTTTTGTATAAAATACCGATATAGATAAATAAAAGTTTATAATATAAGTTAATACAACTATTAAAAAGTAGTGCAGTTGGAAGTTGTAACTGTTCAGTTCAGCGTTTGACGGTGTTCAGTTCTCGTATGGCTCTGGGGTAGAAACTGTTTTTCAGTGGGTTTGTCCTTGATTGAATTGACCTGTAGCGTCGACCGGAGGGCAGAAGAACAAACAGGAAGTGTCCAGGGTGTGAAGAGTCTGCAATTATTTTGCCTGCTCTGTTGAGGCAACGTTGGCTGAAGAGTTCCTCCAGAGAAGGCAGTGAGCAGCCGATGACTCTCCTGTATAGTTCCTGCTTTTTAATGCCGCTTTAATTATATTTCGAGATGTTTAATTTCTAGTATTGTTTACTTCTACTCTTTAATTTCGATGTATGCCTTGTTTTGTTGTTTTTTATGCTACTGCCAATTAAGATATCATTATCTTATCTTATTAAAAATAGTCCACTTTTTAACATTTTCATTTAGCTTCAGTTAGCTTCATTTGCTGTTCATTCTGCATCATAGGCTAAAGTTAAAAGCTAAAAAGTTTGACTTATTGCATATAAAATGAACCAGATCTTTCACATCCATTCACAAAATTACTCTCACATGACTTTTAAGACATAATGATTTAAATAAAAGCTTTTAAGTGTCTGTTCTGTGACAAGTTGTACCTACATATCAGTTAATATGGGGTTTGGGTTAGCTTAGCAACAACTGGAAACAGCTATCATAGTTATCTTCACTAAGTCCAGCTATCAGCTCCTCTTATTCACAAATTAACACAATATTTTTCATGTGCAATAACTCGGTGGCAGCAGAAATACGTTGTTAACATTGACAAGAGCAATGTTAGGTTTCAGTATGAGAATATGTGGCGTTAAAGCTACTAAATGCTTCGCTATGTTCACTAGCTTGTTGCTAACTCGCTGGTGAAGTAGAAAGTACAGGTATTTGAGTTCAACATGTAAGAAGTAGAAAGTACAGGTATTTGAGTTCAACATGTAAGTAGTAGAAAGTACAGGTATTTGAGTTCAACATGTAAGAAGTAGAAAAGTACAGGTATTTGGGTTCAACATGTAAGAAGTAGAAAGTACAGGTATTTGAGTTCAACATGTAAGTAGTAGAAAGTACAGGTATTTGAGTTCAACATGTAAGAAGTAGAAAGTACAGGTATTTGAGTTCAACATGTAAGTAGTAGAAAGTACAGGTATTTGAGTTCAACATGTAAGAAGTAGAAAGTACAGGTATTTGAGTTCAACATGTAAGAAGTAGAAAGTACAGGTATTTGAGTTCAACATGTGAGAAGTAGAAAGTACAGGTATTTGGGTTCAACATGTAAGTAGTAGAAAGTACAGGTATTTGAGTTCAACATGTAAGTAGTAGAAAGTACAGGTATTTGAGTTCAACATGTAAGAAGTAGAAAGTACAGGTATTTGGGTTCAACATGTAAGAAGTAGAAAGTACAGGTATTTGAGTTCAACATGTAACAAGTAGAAAGTACAGGTATTTGTGTTCAACATGTAAGAAGTAGAAAGTACGGGTATTTGAGTTCAACATGTAAGAAGTAGAAAGTACAGGTATTTGAGTTCAACATGTAACAAGTAGAAAGTACAGGTATTTGTGTTCAACATGTGAGAAGTAGAAAGTACAGGTATTTGGGTTCAACATGTAAGAAGTAGAAAGTACAGGTATTTGGGTTCAACATGTAAGAAGTAAAAGTCGTAAGAAAAATAAGTATTGGAGTAAAGTACTGATACCAGAAACATGTACTTAAGTACAGTAACGAAGTATTTGTACTCCACTACTTCCCATCTCTGGCAGTAAGAAGATCTGTGGGTTATTTGTTTTTGGAAAGTCACTCTTTCAACACCAGACAATAGGACAAGAGGAGAGGGATGGAGAGAGGGAGGAAACTCAATCTTTCCACGTTTAACACTCTTCACATTCTCACCTGTTGACGCTCCATCAATCTCCAGTTTCCTTCCAGGAAGGTGTCAGCGTGGTTTCAGCCAATAGCAGCTCACAGGGGCCATTCATAGCCAATAGCATGTCAGTATGCATTGTGTCTGTGTGTGTGTCCCTGTTTCCAAAGAGATGTATCACAGCTTTGATTTCACAGAGATGACTCACTGCTGATGTGTTTTTAAGTATCCCTCCATGTAACCAGTGTCTTTATATCCTAGTTAATATTACTGCCAAACATCTATAATGTTGTAGTCAGCGGGGCAATGTTTCTAAGTAGATTTAGTCATGTAGCTGTACTTCTAAGAATTCAGATTTTTCCCCCAAATGTCTGTCTTTTTTTCTCAGGTTTGAGTTTTTCCCCAGAATTCAGACATTTTGTTTTTCCTTGTCTTCTTCCCCCCCCCCCCCCCCCCCCCCCCCCCCCCCTTACTTTGGTGTTCACGGTCACATTTGACTGGTCCTGTTTTAACTGCTATTACATTAACACAAAAACCATTAATCAACACCAGATGTAATTTAACACCCTTTCAAACTGTACATATTGTATCAGACTGCTGGTAGGCCTATACATGAACAACTGCAGTAAATATACAAAGAATAGACACTGAACATGTCTTGGTGTGCCAGGTGTGATCCATGTGGGGGGAGGGGCACATAAGAGCGGGACATGTGTCAAATTGTTTGTGTGTGTGTGTGTGTGTGTGTGTGTGTGTGTGTGTGTGGTGTGTGTGTGTGTGTGTGTGTGTGTGTGTGTGTGTGTGTGTGTGTGTGTGTGTGTGTGTGTTGTATCTGATCCGGATGGTTACTAATTCCTTCTCTTTATGGCGGTCAGACCGGGAACACCATGGAGTTACAAAGTTCACTAAATCACCCACAATGCAATGCAAGTGTTGATCAGCATTGTGTGTTCAAATGTCTCCTGTGAAGGATATCATGAAGCCTGAATGCAATCTAATGTAAAACTAAAAAGTTATGATTGATGAAAGCAGTGAATCGGTCAGATTGACCCGAAGACAACAGGAGGGTAGACGTGTTTCTAAGACTTCAGATTTTTCTCACAATCCTGACTTTTTCCCAGAATGTGCACATTTTTTTCAAAGAAATTCTGACTTTTTTAACCCCGATCTTTCTACGTTTAACCCGCTTCACATTCTCACCTGTTGACGCTCCATCAATCTCCAGTTTCCCTCCAGGAAGGTGTCAGCGTGGTTTCAGCCAATAGCAGCTCACAGGGGCCATTCATAGCCTGCATTGTGTCTGTGTGTGTGTCCCTGTTTCCAAAGAGATTAATCACAGCCACCTTTGTGATGATTCACTGCTGCATTTACAGCACATGGGTTTCTCAGTATTTAAAAAAACACCCGACATGTTTTTAAGTATCTCTAATCCATGTAACCAGTATATTTTTATCCTAGTTAAGGTTTCTGCCAAAGACCTATTGTATTGTAGTCATTGAGGCAATGTTTCTAAGTAGATTTTCCTCAAGCACTTTATAAGGATTCTGAACTTCTGACGTTTGATTTTTTTCACAGAATTTTGCCGTTTATTTTTTTAATTCTGACTTGTTTTCTCAAATTAATTTTTGACTTATATATTTTTTTAATGGCTAAAATTAGACGTTTTTCTAAGAGTTCAGATTTTTCTCACAATCCTGACTTTTTCCCCAAATTTGAATTTTTTTCTTGATTTTTGTATTAATTTCTACGTATTTCTCAGAATTCTGACTTATTCTCCAAACATTCTGAATTTTGTCCAAAAAAACCTGACTTTTCTCCAAAATGTCGGTCTTTTTTTCTCAGGTTTGACTTTTTAATTCTTCTTTTTTACTCAAATTTATATTTTCTCAGAATTCTGACTTTTTTTCCTGAATTCCGACTTTTTTCTCAATTTAGAATTTTTCTCAATTTAGGCATTTTTTATGAATGTATTTTTTATTAAATGTAACTTTTTCTTCACAGAATTTTTTTTTAATTCTGCCTTTTTTACTCAAATTTGTATTTTCTAAGAATTCTGACTTTTTTCTCAATTTAGAATTTTTCTCAATTTTGGAATTCTGACTATTTTCTAAAAAATTGACTTTTTTCTAAGAATTCTGACTTTTTTCACAAAAAATTGACTTTTTTCTAAAAAATCTGACTATTTAAAAAAAATCTGACTTTTTTACTCAAATGTTATTTTCTAAAGATGTCAGACTTTTATCATGGATTTGACTTTTTGCCCAGAATTCTAACTTTTTTCTCAATTGTGTATAATCGTGTCAGTTCTCTCCTGATTGAACTTCTACTGATTGTAGATTGTCCTGATTTGTTTGTCCTCTGCCTCTGTTCTCTGCAGTCATGTCAGACGTCGAAGAAGAGTACGAGTGAGTACAGAAACATCCTTCAGTATTTATAATTTCAGCGTTTGCATTAACCGTGAAGTTAACTAATTAATATGTTTGTCTCTATTTCTTCTCCTCTTCTCTCCAGGGAGCAGGGTGAGTTCAATGTCTCCACATTTAACACTTTAGGTTTCCTAGAAACAACTGATTGTAAATGAATTTCTCTGGGTCTCTTTTCTCCAGAGGCTGAAGAGGAGGTGGAGCCTGAGGAAGTGGAAGAGGAGGATGAAGAGCAGCGGGTGGAGGTAGAGGAGGATGAAGGTAGGTCAGGGAAATACCCAGAATGCAAAGCAGTTGACCTGCATCCACCCTGATTAAACAAAGTGGTTTGTAGTCATCTGCAAATATGGTTTGACCCCAAAGAAATTGCAACAAAATGTTTCTCAATGGATTATTGTAGTATCAGGTGTACTGTGTAATGTCTATGAGTGTTCTATGGATGTACACACATTATGACGGACAACAAGGGTATTCATGATAAGAAAATATGTTTCCTTGTTTGATATATCTGCAGTAAATGATGGGCATCACTAACTCTGACCCTTTACTTCCACTCTATTCTGCTTCCAAAACCTCCAGAGCGACATGAGCACCAAGAACACCACGGTACGTACAGCATGTCCGTCATAACTCAAACTTTTACAAACCATTAATACGAATAACTTAAATCCAATAGAGTGGTGCAAGAATGTATTTATGTGTTGGTCCCTGAAGGCAGCATCTCCCTGGACCAATGGGATTCCTCCATGTGATTTTGGATTATTGCAGAAAAATAATCTCAACGTTTATGATATTTACACGTTTAGTTCAGCAGGATAATCTCCACACATTAACACTACTTTAGGATTTCTGAAGAAGCTAATGCTAAGCTAGGGGTGGCTAATGTTGGGCTATAAAGGAACTACAGCACGGTCACATGACTTCACGTCACCACTGCTAAGCTAAAGGAGGCTAATGTTGGGCTATAAAGGAACTACAGCACGGTCACATGACTTCACGTCACCACCGCTAAGCTAAAGGTGGCTAATATTGGGCTATAAAGGAACTACAGCACGGTCACATGACTTCACGTCACCACCGCTAAGCTAAAGGTGGCTAATGTTGGGCTATAAAGGAACTACAGCACGGTCACATGACTTCACGTCGCCACCGCTAAGCTAAAGGAGGCTAATGTTGGGCTATAAAGGAACTACAGCACGGTCACATGACTTCACGTCTCCACCGCTAAGCTAAAGGAGGCTAATGTTGGGCTATAAAGGAACTACAGCGCGGTCACATGACTTCACGTCACCACTGCTAAGCTAAAGGAGGCTAATGTTGGGCTATAAGGAACTACAGCACGGTCACATGACTTCACGTCGCCACCGCTAAGCTAAAGGAGGCTAATGTTTGGGCTATAAAGGAACTACAGCACGGTCACATGACTTCACGTCTCCACCGCTAAGCTAAAGGAGGCTAATGTTGGGCTATAAAGGAACTACAGCGCGGTCACATGACTTCACGTCACCACTGCTAAGCTAAAGGAGGCTAATGTTGGGCTATAAAGGAACTACAACACGGTCACATGACTTCACGTCTCCACCGCTAAGCTAAAGGAGGCTAATGTTGGGCTATAAAGGAATTACAGCGCGGTCACATGACTTCACGTCACCACTGCTAAGCTAAAGGAGGCTAATGTTGGGCTATAAAGGAACTACAAACACGGTCACATGACTTCATGTCTCCACCGCTAAGCTAAAGGAGGCTAATGTTGGGCTATAAAGGAACTACAGCACGGTCACATGACCTCACGTCACCACCGCTAAGCTAAAGGCGGCTAATGTTGGGCTATAAAGGAACTACAGCACGGTCACATGACTTCAAGTCACCACCGCTAAGCTAAAGGCGGCTAATGTTGGGCTATAAAGGAACTACAGCACGGTCACATGACTTCACGTCACCACCGCTAAGCTAAAGGTGGCTAATGTTGGGCTATAAAGGAACTACAGCACGGTCACATGACTTCACGTCACCACTGCTAAGCTAAAGGAGGCTAATGTTGGGCTATAAAGGAACTACAACACGGTCACATGACTTCACGTCTCCACCGCTAAGCTAAAGGCGGCTAATGTTGAGCTATAAAGGAACTACAGCACGGTCACATGACTTCACGTCACCACTGCTAAGCTAAAGGAGGCTAATGTTGGGCTATAAAGGAACTACAGCACGGTCACATGACTTCACGTCTCCACCGCTAAGCTAAAGGCGGCTAATGTTGGGCTATAAAGGAACTACAGCACGGTCACATGACTTCACTTCACCACCGCTAAGCTAAAGGTGGCTAATGTTGGGCTATAAAGGAACTACAGCACGGTCACATGACTTCACGTCACCACCGCTAAGCTAAAGGTGGCTAATGTTGGGCTATAAAGGAACTACAGCACGGTCACATGACTTCACGTCGCCACCGCTAAGCTAAAGGAGGCTAATGTTGGGCTATAAAGGAACTACAGCACGGTCACATGACTTCACGTCACCACTGCTAAGCTAAAGGAGGCTAATGTTGGGCTATAAAGGAACTACAGCACGGTCACATGACTTCACGTCACCACCGCTAAGCTAAAGGTGGCTAATATTGGGCTATAAAGGAACTACAGCACGGTCACATGACTTCACGTCACCACCGCTAAGCTAAAGGTGGCTAATGTTGGGCTATAAGGAACTACAGCACGGTCACATGACTTCACGTCGCCACCCGCTAAGCTAAAGGAGGCTAATGTTGGGCTATAAAGGAACTACAGCACGGTCACATGACTTCACGTCTCCACCGCTAAGCTAAAGGAGGCTAATGTTGGGCTATAAAGGAACTACAGCGCGGTCACATGACTTCACGTCACCACTGCTAAGCTAAAGGAGGCTAATGTTGGGCTATAAAGGAACTACAGCACGGTCACATGACTTCACGTCGCCACCGCTAAGCTAAAGGAGGCTAATGTTGGGCTATAAAGGAACTACAGCACGGTCACATGACTTCACGTCTCCACCGCTAAGCTAAAGGAGGCTAATGTTGGGCTATAAAGGAACTACAGCGCGGTCACATGACTTCACGTCACCACTGCTAAGCTAAAGGAGGCTAATGTTGGGCTATAAAGGAACTACAACACGGTCACATGACTTCACGTCTCCACCGCTAAGCTAAAGGAGGCTAATGTTGGGCTATAAAGGAATTACAGCGCGGTCACATGACTTCACGTCACCACTGCTAAGCTAAAGGAGGCTAATGTTGGGCTATAAAGGAACTACAACACGGTCACATGACTTCATGTCTCCACCGCTAAGCTAAAGGAGGCTAATGTTGGGCTATAAAGGAACTACAGCACGGTCACATGACCTCACGTCACCACCGCTAAGCTAAAGGCGGCTAATGTTGGGCTATAAAGGAACTACAGCACGGTCACATGACTTCAAGTCACCACCGCTAAGCTAAAGGCGGCTAATGTTGGGCTATAAAGGAACTACAGCACGGTCACATGACTTCACGTCACCACCGCTAAGCTAAAGGTGGCTAATGTTGGGCTATAAAGGAACTACAGCACGGTCACATGACTTCACGTCACCACTGCTAAGCTAAAGGAGGCTAATGTTGGGCTATAAAGGAACTACAACACGGTCACATGACTTCACGTCTCCACCGCTAAGCTAAAGGCGGCTAATGTTGAGCTATAAAGGAACTACAGCACGGTCACATGACTTCACGTCACCACTGCTAAGCTAAAGGAGGCTAATGTTGGGCTATAAAGGAACTACAGCACGGTCACATGACTTCACGTCTCCACCGCTAAGCTAAAGGCGGCTAATGTTGGGCTATAAAGGAACTACAGCACGGTCACATGACTTCACTTCACCACCGCTAAGCTAAAGGTGGCTAATGTTGGGCTATAAAGGAACTACAGCACGGTCACATGACTTCACTTCACCACCGCTAAGCTAAAGGTGGCTAATGTTGGGCTACAGTTAGGCGCCAACAATATTAACGTTTATCACAATAATTTCCGGGAAAATGTATCGTCCAACAAAATTAATTATCGTGACAGGCTAAGTATAAAGGAACCAAAAACACATTCAGAAAACCATTGACCTCCAGACCAGGGGACAAGTGCTAAAATGCTGAGTCATGCCAGGGTTTTAGGACTCATTCCTGCACCTCTCTGTGGGGGTTTATAGTGCCTGCAGATTGTGTGCCTCTCAATGCATGATGGGAAATCATGGTTTTAAAGTAATAGTTAAATATTTGGGGAATATTACCTCTTGATCCCCGGGATGTGGATTTCCTCCTTCCTCTCCTGGACCTTTATAATTTCTCACTTCTGCATTTCAATCTCCTCTTCACTCTAAGAGCATCTTTCCTCATTTCCATCCCGCATTTCCTTCCGATGCAACCTTCCTCATCCTACTCTTTTACTCTCTTGCTCCCTCTCGTCCGTCCTACTTCTCCCATTCCCTTGCTCTATACTTTCCACCCATCGTAAATGACTCATTTCCTGCTCCATTTGTATGTAATTATCCATTGTTCATTCTGTCTTCATGTCGTTGGTCCGTCAGATCAAGAAGTCCAGGAGGAAGGTGAGAAATGTTAGACATGGTTTCCCAGATTGGTGGTTAACATTACCATGGATAGAAGTTAAGTGAAACCCTGAATTGAAAGATAACGGCTTAATTGCCTTTTATTTTGTAGTCCTTTGCTTGCTGTTCCTTTAGTAACACTAATTAATCGTCATTAAACGTTATTTGTGTCTTTTTCTCTCTTTTATCAACAGAGGAAGAGCGCCCAAAACCAAAGTATGTTTATATGGTGTATCCTTTGGTTGCATTGGTTATTCCCTCTACGCAAAGACATTAAGCATTATAGGACCAACAGTGATTTCTTTCTTTTCAGTTCGGAGATTAAAGTCAGACTTCTGAGATCCGAATTTTTTTTAACTTTTTCTCAGAATTCTGACTTTGTCCTCAGAGATAAAAAAACTCAAATTTGAGAAAAACATTAAAATGTGTGAATAGTCAGAATTCGGAGAAATTAGGAGAAAAAAATTAAATTTGTGAAAAAAGTCGAATTTAAGAAAAGTCAGAATTCTGAGAAATTAGTGAAATTTGAGAAAAAAAACTACATTTGTAAAAAGTCAAATCTTAAAATAAATCAGAATTCTGAAAAAAAGTCAGACATTTGAGGAAAATATGCTCAATTTGAGAAACATTTTTAGTTTTTAGTCAGAAATCTGAGAAAAAGTCACAAATTAGAAAAAAGTCAGAATTCTTATAGAAGTCAGACATTTTAGGAAAAAACTCAAATTTAAGAAAAAAGTCAGATATTTCTGCAAAAAGTCCGAAATCTGAGAGAAAAAGTAAAAAATGAGAGTAAGTAAAAAACATGTTTTTTATTTTCCTTTCTCTGAACAAAAATATTCTCTTTGGTCAGATCTCAAAAGAAAATTCACACGTGGCCCTCATTCTCTTCCTCAAAAGTCCCATTGATTTGATGATGTACTTCTCGTAAACCTTGTTCTTCCTGCTCTTCTTCAGACCTTTGGTTCCCCAACTCGCCCCTCCAAAGATCCCTGAGGGCGACCGGGTGGATTTTGATGTAAGTCGTGCCTTTAATCAGATTTTATCCAGATACCTGACCATAAAACTATAAATACTGAATCCAAAACAACGCATCTGTGGTAAAATAATGATATTCAGTTTTGTCATACCTAATGAGATGCCAATATAGAAACATAATCTCTCTCTCTTTGCAGGACATCCACAGAAAGCGTATGGAGAAAGATTTACTGGAGCTTCACACTCTGATCGACGTCCACTTTGACCAGAGGAAGAAAGACGAGGAGGAACTGATCAGCCTGAAGGACCGAATCGTAAGCTCCCCTTTCACACCTTCAACAAGGACCAACACAGTCTCACGGCATTTCGTGTTATAGTCACGAATTTAATCTATTGATTCGTGTTCACCAACACGATTTCGCCATTTTTTTTCGAGTCACACAGAACGATTTTAAAAGCAATGTAAATAATAACAAATTAGAAGGAAAAAAAGATTTAAGAAATACAGGTTTCAGTATTCTGAGGCTCTGAGCCAATTATTCTCCTCGCGGACGGCAAAAAAACTCCAACATTATACAATTTTAAATAAAAGGGTTAGGCTTAGGGTAAGATATTGAGTAAGAACATGTTTTTATGAACCCCACAGCTTCCAAGACCCGACCGGACCAAAAGACGTGGTGCAGGCACGGAAAACACTACCAATAGAAATACATTGCTTTTGAAATCGTTCTGTGTGACACGAAGAAAATGCGAAAATCGTGTAGATTAAATAAATGTTGTGACTATAACACGAAATGCCGTGAGACTGGGTTAACATACATATTAAGAGAGGAAACAGACCTTAAACTTCTTTGCTTCCCATCAGGAGAATCGTCGGTCGGAGAGAGCTGAGATCCAGAGGGTCCGAACGGAGAGGGAGAAGGACCGACAGAACAGGATCGCGGTAAAACACACACTCATACACACACACACACACACACACACACACACACACACACACACACACACACACACACACACACACACACACACACACACACACACACAGTTATGTAACTTCACTGGGCTGGAGTAAAGCTCAAAGTGTTGAGCTAGCTTCTAAAAGTATGTAAAACCAGTTTAAAATATAAATCATGGAGAAAGCTACTCTGCAGGAAAAAAAAGATCTGCAGGAATGACTTCCCCTGGTCTGGAGGTCAATGGTTTTCTGAATGTGTTTTGGTTCCTTTATAGCCCAACATTAGTCTCCTTTAGCTTAGCGGTGGTGACGTGAAGTCATGTGACCGTGCTGTAGTTCCTTTATAGCCCAACATTAGCCTCCTTTAGCTTAGCGGTGGTGACGTGAAGTCATGTGACCGTGCTGTAGTTCCTTTATAGCCCAACATTAGCCTCCTTTAGCTTAGCGGTGGTGACGTGAAGTCATGTGACCGTGCTGTAGTTCCTTTATAGCCCAACATTAGCCTCCTTTAGCTTAGCGGTGGTGACGTGAAGTCATGTGACCGTGCTGTAGTTCCTTTATAGCCCAACATTAGCCTCCTTTAGCTTAGCGGTGGTGACGTGAAGTCTTGTGACCGTGCTGTAGTTCCTTTATAGCCCAACATTAGCCTCCTTTAGCTTAGCGGTGGTGACGTGAAGTCATGTGACCGTGCTGTAGTTCCTTTATAGCCCAACATTAGCCTCCTTTAGCTTAGCGGAGGTGACGTGAAGTCATGTGACCGTGCTGTAGTTCCTTTATAGCCCAACATTAGCCGTCTTTAGCTTAGCGGTGGTGACGTGAAGTCATGTGACCGTGCTGTAGTTCCTTTATAGCCCAACATTAGCCACCTTTAGCTTAGCGGTGGTGACGTGAAGTCATGTGACCGTGCTGTAGTTCCTTTATAGCCCAACATTAGCCACCTTTAGCTTAGCGGTGGTGACGTGAAGTCATGTGACCGTGCTGTAGTTCCTTTATAGCCCAACATTAGCCACCTTTAGCTTAGCGGTGGTGACGTGAAGTCATGTGACCGTGCTGTAGTTCCTTTATAGCCCAACATTAGCCTCCTTTAGCTTAGCGGAGGTGACGTGAAGTCATGTGACCGTGCTGTAGTTCCTTTATAGCCCAACATTAGCCGTCTTTAGCTTAGCGGTGGTGACGTGAAGTCATGTGACCGTGCTGTAGTTCCTTTATAGCCCAACATTAGCCACCTTTAGCTTAGCGGTGGTGACGTGAAGTCATGTGACCGTGCTGTAGTTCCTTTATAGCCCAACATTAGCCACCTTTAGCTTAGCGGTGGTGACGTGAAGTCATGTGACCGTGCTGTAGTTCCTTTATAGCCCAACATTAGCCACCTTTAGCTTAGCGGTGGTGACGTGAAGTCATGTGACCGTGCTGTAGTTCCTTTATAGCGCAACATTAGCCGCCTTTAGCTTAGCGTATGCTTTTCTTCATCACTTCTCTGGGTCTTCATCAGGAGGAACGTCACAGAAAAGAGGAAGACGATGCCAAGAAGAAGGCAGTTGATGATCTCAAGAAGAAGAAAGTGCTCTCTGGCATGGGAAACTTTGGAGGCTTCCTGGCAAAGGTCTGTTGCTGTTCTCAGTATTATATCATAATATAACAATGATGATGAAGATGAAGAAATGAAAATACTGATGGTGACTGTGTGTTTTGAGCCAGGCAGAGACGAGGAAGGGGAAGCGTCTGACGGGTCTAGAGATCAAGAAGAAGACTCTGGGCGAGAGACGAAAGATGCTAAATGTTGACACCATGAGGGAGGACGCACTCAAGTGAGTCGTCTTTTATTTATCATCTGATAAAACAGCAGAGGCGAACCGTCAGGGCCTTCAAGGTATTGAGAGAATACCCTGGAACACTCAGATAAAACAAACAAAAAATCGATTTAATTATATAAATAAAATGTATATAAAATGAATAAATGAGAATGGTATCTGTGTTGTTGATCTGTAATATCACAGTGTTACGTTGATGTGTTTGTCCTTCTCGGACCATGCTCTACGCATTTCAGTGGGTTTGTGTTAGAAAAGAAAGCAACCAATCAGATCTTGTTCTGGGTCTCTGGGTAGAATATCCTTCACCAAGGTATTCTACATCCTTGATCGAAGGCCCTGGCCGTTGCACTGAATGAGAGCGTACGTTTGGACTGACCGTTTGATCAACCAATCAGATTGATTTGTAGCCAATGGGCGTGTTCTTTCAGAGTTCCCCTCGGTTCCAGGTGCTCTAGAAGCCCCGCTAGTGAACTGGCTCGAGACAGAGGATCTAGAATGAATGCGACGAAGCAATTCATGCCGTTTTATTGTTTTTAACGTTGAAATGACAAGTGCAACAGGTGAGGATGAAGTTGTTGCCGAATTGTTGTGAGTTCCCTTTTCAAGACGACAATTCAGTGAAAAGACGGACATTATAATGCCGCGAAGGGGGGGGGGGGGTTTACAGAAGGTCCAGTTGTGATAGACACAGTGACATAAAGACCCCTTCATTCTTATCTTGTTCACTTCCATTAGTTTAATCACTAATATAAGTACAATCATAAGATGTTCAGGTGTATATCAGTATGTAGTGTCTCTACTTTAAAGAGTCCTCTCCTGCTGATGTTCAGGTATATATCAGTATGTAGTGTCTCTACTTTAAAGAGTCCTCTCCTGCTGATGTTCAGGTGTATATCAGTATGTAGTGTCTCTACTTTAAAGAGTCCTCTCCTGCTGATGTTCAGGTGTATATCAGTATGTAGCGGCTCTACTTTAAAGAGTCCTCTCCTGCTGCTGTTCAGGTGCATATCAGTATGTAGCGTCTCTACTTTAAAGAGTTCTCTCCTGCTGATGTTCAGGTGTATATCAGTATGTAGTGTCTCTACTTTAAAGAGTCCTCTCCTGCTGATGTTCAGGTGCATATCAGTATGTAGCGTCTCTACTTTAAAGAGTCCTCTCCTGCTGATGTTCAGGTGCATATCAGTATGTAGCGTCTCTACTTTAAAGAGTTCTCTCCTGCTGATGTTCAGGTGTATATCAGTATGTAGCGCCTCTACTTTAAAGAGTCCTCTCCTGCTGATGTTCAGGTGCATATCAGTATGTAGCGTCTCTACTTTAAAGAGTCCTCTCCTGCTGATGTTCAGGTGTATATCAGTATGTAGTGTCTCTACTTTAAAGAGTCCTCTCCTGCTGATGTTCAGGTGTATATCAGTAGTGTCTCTACTTTAAAGAGTCCTCTCCTAATGATGTTCAGGTGTATATCAGTATGTACTGTCTCTACTTTAAAGAGTCCTCTCCTGCTGATGTTCAGGTGTATATCAGTATGTAGCGTCTCTACTTTAAAGAGTCCTCTCCTGCTGATGTTCAGGTGTATATCAGTATGTAGTGTCTCTACTTTAAAGAGTCCTCTCCTGCTGATGTTCAGGTGTATATCAGTATGTAGTATCTCTACTTTAAAGAGTCCTCTCCTGCTGATGTTCAGGTGTATATCAGTATGTAGTGTCTCTACTTTAAAGAGTCCTCTCCTGCTGATGTTCAGGTGCATATCAGTATGTAGCGTCTCTACTTTAAAGAGTCCTCTCCTGCTGATGTTCAGGTGTATATCAGTATGTACGGTCTCTACTTTAAGAGTCCTCTCCTGCTGATGTTCAGGTGTATATCAGTATGTAGCGTCTCTACTTTAAAGAGTCCTCTCCTGCTGATGTTCAGGTGTATATCAGTATGTAGCGTCTCTACTTTAAAGAGTCCTCTCCTGCTGATGTTCAGGTGTATATCAGTATGTAGTGTCTCTACTTTAAAGAGTCCTCTCCTGCTGAGGTTCAGGTGTATATCAGTGTGTAGTGTCTCTACTTTAAAGAGTCCTCTCCTGCTGATGTTCAGGTGCATATCAGTATGTAGTGTCTCTACTTTAAAGAGTCCTCTCCTGCTGATGTTCAGGTGTATATCAGTATGTAGTGTCCTCTACTTTAAAGAGTCCTCTCCTGCTGATGTTCAGGTGTATATCAGTATGTAGTGTCTCTACTTTAAAGAGTCCTCTCCTGCTGATGTTCAGGTGTATATCAGTATGTAGTGTCTCTACTTTAAAGAGTCCTCTCCTGCTGATGTTCAGGTGTATATCAGTATGTAGTGTCTCTACTTTAAAGAGTCCTCTCCTGCTGATGTTCAGGTGTATATCAGTATGTAGTGTCTCTACTTTAAAGAGTCCTCTCCTGCTGATGTTCAGGTGTATATCAGTATGTAGTGTCTCTACTTTAAAGAGTCCTCTCCTGCTGATGTTCAGGTGTATATCATAGGGTGACCAGACGTCCCCGTTTTCCAGAGACAGTCCCCGTTTGTATTGGCCTGTCCCCGGTTGAAATGTCCCCGTTTTTTAATATACGTTAAAAACACATAGCAAGGTGAAACAAAACGTTTCATGTCAGGAAACACTGGGTAACAGACTGCGGTCAGGCCAGCCCCCACTTCGGAAAACACACTCAAGCCAGCCCGCACGTTGTATTGCGGTGCGCGAATATCTCATGCATGTAGAGGCCTGTAAAAACTGCCTTCAAAATAAAAGTGTTTACTCTGTCAATAACAAACATACCTAAAAAACACACCAAACATATTCATATATACTGGAGCTTAAATTATATATATAATATCTATCTAATTATCTATATAATGTGATCAATAATAATTTAAAACAAAGTATGTATAACTACCACATTATAACTGAGTGAATGTAAAATGTAAGGATACAGTTATGAAGACATATCTGATATTTCCACTGGGTGACTAATTTCAATTGATGTTGACACCATCTCACAACACTCCTAAAATAACATTACTTTCTGAAGCACAATTTAAAATGTATGCTGTTTAAAATCTCAAATTAGATCTATTGTCCATCTATATTCTGATTATTATTTAATGGAAACCGTCCATAATCAAAGAGTCACTCAAAGTCAATCAAATACTTATTTCACTTCAATAAAATACTTATTTCACTTCCTTCTGTTTTTGTACAAGAATAAATAAAAAACTGTCAAATTATCAAAGACTCATTTCACTCCAGGGTGATAGCAGGAGAGCCCATCCAGTCACTCAGAGAGAATCTGGACAATCTGATGTAGAGTTTCAAAATAAAAGACCTTTGAAGTCTCATATATGAGCTATCGTCCTTCTGTTTGAATCCAACAGTTCAAATGTTCGAATTACATTGAACCAGAATTGTCCCCCTTTTTTCTTTAACAGTGCAGAATTGGATGTTAATGAGATATTGACCGCAAAACTCAAAATGTCCCCGGTTTTAATTTTGAAAATCTGGTCACCTTAGTATATCAGTATGTAGATTTTAGTCTCTGCAGACCATTTACATGCACTAAAACCTACAGAACACACTACAGGAGAGGGACGATCACAGAAAGCACTGTAGGGCTTCTCTTTGAAACCAAATAACACATATTGTCTACATTTGTCTCTGTGTTTTTTAGGCATGAAGCTCAGGAGATGTGGAACAGCATCTACCAGCTGGAGTCTGAGAAGTTCGACCACACGGAGTACATGAAGCACCAGAAATACGAGGTACTACTGGGATTAAAAGCACACATTTTAAACATTAGGGTGCCTCCCTGTCACCTCTCACTTCCTGTTGTGCTTCTCCCTGCAGATCATCGTGCTGCTGAACAGAATCCAACACGCTCAGAAGTTGTGAGTTTAAAAACTGCTGTTCTTCTCTTCCTATAAAGGAAATCGTGTCCTCTGTCTTATTACTTGGTACCTCATCTCTTTTGGTTTCAGGAGGAATATATCCCTAGATCAATATTTTCTTTACGAGTCTGGCGCTTCTTGTGAGTTTCGGGGAAGCGTCCAAACATATTCACGCCTGTGCGCAATTAAAAAAACAAAAACCAATCTGACAATAACTCTCTGGGAATCTCCCTCCACCAGCTTCACCCATAAGTTCATACCTTTCTCTGTTGATTGACATCTGACACAGCTAATGGTGATCGCCCTCTCTTGTTTTCTAACACCTTTGGATAAAAGCCTTGTTTTAGACGGGCGACTGTCAATCCAATGCGGGACATCGGCTACATGTGACAGTGACGGTTAAAGGTTAGATACCTAAGCAACATGCTCCTCCTCCTCGTTATAACCCTCCTTGTGTTTCTGTCCTGCAGTAAGAAGATCCTCGGCAAAGGGAAGGTGGCCGGTCGCTGGAAGTAAAGGAGGCGAAGAGGAGAAATGGGATTGATCCCAAAGGCTGTGGCAGTGAAGGCGTCTCAGTGTGTGACAGATTTTGAATGCTGATAAGATGTATTGATAATAAAACGACATGCACTCACTGCAGCTGACTCTGGTCTGTTTTCATCTGCCTTTAGGAGGCCCCAAATCACTTTGTGTGGTTTTCCCTCTCCTGTGTTCTGTAGGTTTTAGTGCATGTAAATGGCTAAAGGCTAAAATCCCTGTGTTCCCTTCAGAGTTTCTCTCACACACACTCCCGCCTGAAAAGCCTCCATTGGACTCCTTTGTTTACTTCTGTACAGTGACATCACTATGTAACACTCGCGCTCCTATTGGCTAGCGCTCCAACACATCGTAGGTGAGAGGCTAAGGGGCGGGACATCTCTAAGCCAATCAGAGCAGACTTGGCTGAGATTATTAACTAATACAAAATATAAATCAACGCATACCTATTAATACAGGTTCAATTATTAAAATAAACTCCACCCTTACTAAGTGCCACATTTAATGATGAACACATAATAAATATAATACAATAATTTAATATGATTCTGAAATTAGCCGTAATACACAATTGCTCTCTTTTTTTTATGCCAATACTTTAACTTGAATAGGAATTTGAACGCTGTAGTTTAGATACCTTAACTTTACTCACTGTAAATAGTTCATACTGTGTGTTTAGAGTTTTATGCAAAAGTGTTATTTCATCCGTTTCTTCTTCTGTGGTAATTATCTTCACTGTGTATTCCCCCCCCCCCCCCCCCCCCCGCTTAATATTC
>NW_022990419.1:0-7500 GCF_902827175.1 Gymnodraco acuticeps
AACCCCCCAGTTAGAGGAGAAACCCCCCAGTTAGTGGAGAACCCCCCAGTTAGTGGAAGAAACCCCCCAGTTAGTGGAGAAACCCCCCAGTTAGAGGAGAATCCCCCAGTTAGTGGAGAACCCCCCAGTTAGTGGAGAAACCTCCCAGTTAGTGGAGAAACCCCCAGTTAGTGGAAAAAACCCCCAGTTAGTGGGAAAAAACCCCAGTTAGTGGAAGAAAAAAAAAACAGTTAGTGGAGAAACCCCCCAGTTAGTGGAAAAAAAAACCCCAGTTAGTGGAGAAACCCCCCAGTTAGTGGAACAAAAACCCAGTTAGTGGAGAAACTCCCCAGTTAGTGGAGAATCCCCCAGTTAGTGGAAAACACCCCAGTTAGTGGAAAAAAAACCAGTTAATGGAGAAACCCCCCAGTTAGTGTATAATCCCCCAGTTAGTTGAGAATCCCCCAGTTAGTTGAGAATCCCCCAGTTAGTGGAGAAACCCCCAGTTAGTGGAGAAAACCCCAGTTAATGGAGAAACCCCCCAGTTAGTGGAGAAACCCCCCAGTTAGTGGAAAAAAACCCCAGTTAGTGGGAGAAACCCCCCAGTTAGTGGAGAAACCCCCAGTTAGTGGAGAAACCCCCCAGTTAATGGAGAAACCCCCAGTTAGTGGAGAAACCCCCCCAGTTAGTGGGAAAAAAACCCAGTTAGTGGGAGAATCCCCCAGTTAGTGGAGAAACCCCCCAGTTAGTGGGAAAAAAAACCCAGTTAGTGGGAGAATCCCCCAGTTAGTGGAGAAACCCCCAGTTAGTGGAGAAACCCCCCAGTTAATGGAGAAACCCCCAGTTAGTGGGAGAAACCCTTCCTAAATTCTCCCACACCACGCCGACTCCACTTCGAGCGATAGAACTATTAACAAAGCACTTATATACTAATAAAGGGCTGGCTTATCTAAAGCCAGTTGAGTAGCACTTGAAATGTTTTAGCTCTATGAAACCTGATGTACTTATATGATTCTGTTTTCTTCAAGTTTGTATTTTGTTGGTCGAACGCACTTATTGTAAGTCGCTTTGGATTAAAGCGTCAGCTAAATGCAATGTAATGTAATGTAAAAAAAAAACAGTTAGTGGAGAAACCCCACAGTTAGTAGAGAACCCCCCAGTTAGTAGAGAAACCCCCCAGTTAGTGGAGAAACCCCCAGTTAGTGGAGAAACCCCCCAGTTAGTAGAGAACCCCCAGTTAGTAGAGAAACCCCCCAGTTAGTGGAGAAACCCCCAGTTAGTGGAGAAACCCCCCAGTTAGTGGAAAAACACCACAGTTAATGGAGAAACCCCCCAGTTAGTAGAGAACCCCCCAGTTAGTAGAGAAACCCCCCAGTTAGTGGAGAAACCCCCAGTTAGTGGAGAAACCCCCCAGTTAGTGGAGAAACCCCCAGTTAGTGGAGAAACCCCCCAGTTAGTGGAAAAACACCACAGTTAATGGAGAAACCCCCCAGTTAGTGGAGAATCCCCCAGTTAGTGGGAAAAAAACCCAGTTAGTGGAAAAAACCCCCAGTTAATGGAGAAACCCCCCAGTTAGTCGAGCAACTCCCCAGTTAGTGGGAGAAACCCCCCAGTTAGTGGAGGAGAAACCCCCCAGTTAGTGGAGAAACCCCCCAGTTAGTGGAGAAACCCCCAGTTAGTGGAGAAACCCCCCAGTTAGTGGAAAAAAAAACCCCAGTTAATGGAGAAACCCCCCAGTTAGTGGAGAAACCCCCAGTTAGTGGGAAAAAAAACCCAGTTAGTGGGGGAAAAACCAGTTAGTGGAGAAACCCCCCAGTTAGTGGGAGAAACCCCCAGTTAGTGGAGCACCCCCCAGTTAGTGGAGAAACCCCCCAGTTAGAGGAGAAACCCCCCAGTTAGTGGAGAACCCCCCAGTTAGTGGAGAAACCCCCCAGTTAGTGGAGAAACCCCCCAGTTAGAGGAGAATCCCCCAGTTAGTGGAGAACCCCCCAGTTAGTGGAGAAACCTCCCAGTTAGTGGAGAAACCCTCCAGTTAGTGGAAGAAAAAAACCCCAGTTAGTGGAGAAACCCCCCAGTTAGTGGAGAAGCCCCCCAGTTAGTGGAAAAAACCCCCCAGTTAGTGGAAGAAAAAAAAACAGTTAGTGGAGAAACCCCCCAGTTAGTGGAAAAAAACCCCCAGTTAGTGGAGAAACCCCCCAGTTAGTGGAACAAAAACCCAGTTAGTGGAGAAACTCCCCAGTTAGTGGAGAATCTCCCAGTTAGTGGAAAAAACCCCAGTTAGTGGGAAAAAAAACCAGTTAATGGAGAAACCCCCCAGTTAGTGGAAAAGCCCCCCAGTTAATGGAGAAACCCCCCAGTTAGTGTATAATCCCCCAGTTAGTTGAGAATCCCCCAGTTAGTGGAGAAACCCCCAGTTAGTGGAGAAATCCCCCAGTTAATGGAGAAACCCCCAGTTAGTGGAGAAACCCCCCAGTTAGTGGGAAAAAAAAACCCAGTTAGTGGGAGAAACCCCCCCAGTTAGTGGAGAAACCCCCCAGTTAATGGAGAACCCCCCAGTTAGTGGAGAAACCCCCCAGTTAGTGGAAAAAAAACCCAGTTAGTGGGAGAATCCCCCAGTTAGTGGAGAAACCCCCCAGTTAGTGGAAAAAAAACCCAGTTAGTGGGAGAATCCCCCAGTTAGTGGAGAAACCCCCCCAGTTAATGGAGAAACCCCCAGTTAGTGGGAGAAACCCTTCCTAAATTCTCTCACACCACGCCGACTCCACTTCGAGCGATAGAACTATTAACAAAGCACTTATATACTAATAAAGGGCTGGCTTATCTAAAGCCAGTTGAGTAGCACTTGAAATGTTTTTGCTCTATGAAACCTGATGTACTTATATGATTCTGTTTTCTTCAAGTTTGCATTTTGTTGGTCGAACGCACTTATTGTTAGGGTTAGGGTTAGGGTTAGGTTAGGGTTAGGGTTAGGGTTAGGGTTAGGGTTAGGGTTAGGGGTTAGGGTTAACCCTAACCCTAACCCTAACCCTAACCCTAACCCTGTCGCTTTGGATTAAAGCGTCAGCTAAATGCAATGTAAAAAAAAAACAGTTAGTGGAGAAACCCCCAGTTAGTGGAGAAACCCCCCAGTTAGTAGAGAACCCCCCAGTTAGTAGAGAAACCCCGCAGTTAGTGGAGAAACCTCCCAGTTGGTGGAAAATCCCCCAGTTAATGGAGAATCCCCCAGTTAGTGGGAAAAAAAACCCAGTTAGTGGAGAAAAAAAACCAGTTAATGGAGAAACCCCCCAGTTAGTGGAGAAACCCCCCCAGTTAGTGGGAGAAACCCCCCAGTTAGTGGAGAAACCCCCCAGTTAGTGGGAAAAAAAACCAGTAAATGGAGAAACCCCCCAGTTAGTGGAGAATCCCCCAGTTCGTGGAGAAACCCCCAGTTAGTGGGAAAAAAAACCAGTTAGTGGGGAAAAAAACCAGTTAGTGGAGAAACCCCCCAGTTAGTGGGAGAAACCCCCAGTTAATGGAGAACCCCCCCAGTTAGTGGAGAAACCCCCAGTTAGTGGAGAAACCCCCCAGTTAGAGGAGAATCCCCCAGTTAGTGGTGAACCCCCCAGTTAGTGGAGAAACCCCCCAGTTAGTGGAGAATCCCCCAGTTAGTGGGGGGCTAAAAGGCACTGAGGGTCTCCATCTGGCCCCTCTGAATACCTGTTACACTATAATAGAGATTCTCTGCAGTGACGGCAGACGCAGCTCCACGGTGACGAAGGTCTTTATCGTTGATCCGCCCGATCCCAACAGGAAGTCGAGCGAGGAGGACTTCCTGCTGAGCGACCTGCAGGTAAACACTCCTGACATAACGGTAACGAGGTAGCACAGTTTTTTTTTAATTAAACACAAGATCTTGTTCTTCTTCCAGCGCCCGTCCCAAGGAGCCTCTGCTGGTTCTCCACTGAGGCCTCCAGGTGCGTGGGACTGTCTTTTATAATCCTTCATTGATATGATGTTAGAGGGTTGGTCAGCATGAGACTGATACTGAGGGAAAGGGAGCTCTATGATCCAAAGTTGCTGTAAACCTTTGAATAATGTAGTTAATCTATTGGTAGTTTGTTTAAACGTATTAATGATGTTGCGTTTTGTTTGTATAAGCGCATCATTCATTGATTTATTGTAAAATGAATCTGAACTTTTTGATCTGTTACGATGATAAACTGAAGCAATTTCAAAATGAACCCCATTAACTGAGTTTTAAATAGTTTTTTTGTTAAGTCCTACTTAGTGTATAAGGAAACAATGAAGAGGTACAAATGAAATGTTTTGAAAATGATATCTATGGAGGTGCTGATGCCGTTGTGATAGGGGGTCAAAGTTACCCCCCTTGGCGGTTCTAGTGTTAATTAGGGGTGTAACGGTTCACAAACATTTCGGTTCGGTACGTACCTCGGTTTTTTGGTCACGGTTCGGTTCGGTACGTTTTCGGTACAGCAGAATTTTTTTTTCACAAAACAAAACATATATATATATTTTTTATTATTATTAAACTGTGAATAATGTATTCACTCAAATAAATACAAAATATAATAAAATAAACATTAAGGTGCAGCATTTCGATGAACTGAAATAATCTGTATTTGAACTTTACTGTACTAGTACTCACAAAACATAAACTATTAGTTTTGGGTTTTTAATTATTATTAAACTGTGAATATTCACTCAAATAAATACAAAATATAATAAAATAAACATTAAGGTGCAGCTTTTCGATGAACTGAAATAATCTGTATTTGAACTGTACTGTACTAGTTCCTAAGCAGCCAGCTGGACATTATGACTTGCTTGTCATTGTATTTTCATGTTTTTTTAAAGAAAAATGAACTTGTCCACATTGCTGCCGAAAGGGCAGATCTGCTGGCACTAACAATGTCTCCTGCTGTGGAGAAAACCCTCTCTCTAGGGACAGAGGTAGCAGATACAGCCAGGTAGCGCTTTGCTAACACGGCAACATAATATATGATACTTGGCGTTTGTAATAGCTTTGGCTCGGTCTGATCTTTCTGCGAGTGGTGGAGGCTTAAATGCTAGTGGGAGTTGGGTTTGCACTTCAGTCTTTTGGTACCGGTGATATTCACGTTCGGGTGATGCCTTTTCTAGAGTGTGCAAGTTTGATGTATTGCCAGCCGCGTAACCAATGTTAGTTGAACAATGCCGACAAACAGCTTTGGTTCGGTCCACCTGTCTTTGTCCTTCATCCTTGTACGTAACTGCGAAACCAAAATGTTCCCAAACCGGAGACTTCAATGATGCTGGAGGATTTTCGAGCTCAACTTTATCTGCGTTCGCCATTAATTTGAGACAGTTCCTCAAATTACTGACTACATTTGAACGCATCCCTCTGACCAGCTCTCATAGTATGCCTCTCATCCAATGAAATGACTTGCTCGCTCTATGACGCGTTGAACCCAATGTGAGCAAATTACTCTGAATGCTGCAACGCAGCACCTGAGATTACTTCCAAAAAGTTGTTCACGTTCTCAATTGTTTACGTTTAACGTTATATTCGTTCGGTACACTTCGGTACACACCTGTACCGAACCGAAGGGCCCGTACCGAATAATTTCGGTACGGGTACGTGTACCGTTACACCCCTAGTGTTAATAATAACAAACTTTGCTTAAATAGCAGCTTTCAGACCTACAGTGGCCGACAGGAGCTACAGAGCCCCAAACACTTCAGGAGAACCACCATGCAGACACTGGGGCGAAGTAGAGCCTTTGCACAAACAGAACACCTTTAAACTGATCCTCATAATAATAATAAATAATAAATTCAATTTATTTAGCGCTTCTCATCTGCCAAGACAAATCCCGAAGCGCTTCCCAACAGGCGACACTGATGACATTTAAGAGATAACAAGTTGGAGAGTACAAGTTTAAAAAAAAAAGTGTACTACAAAAAACAAAACAAAAAGTCAGAGATAGCGATACAAATGGCAGTACTCCAGGTGTACCATGATCAAAGTTTATTGGAAGGCATGCCGAAAGAAGAGGGTCTTAAGGCCGGTTTTGAAGACCTCGGTGGAAGGGGCAGATCTCAGCTGATCTGGGAGGGAGTTCCAGAGCCGCGGGCGAATGACCAGAAGGCTCGGTTTCCCATTGTCCGGAGACGTGTGCGGGGGATGTAAAGAACAGGAGCGTGGCTGGAGCGGAGAGAGCGGGTAGATGTCTGGGTACGGATGAGGTCCCAGAGGTTTTTTGGGCTTTGGTCATTCAGGGCTTTGTAAGTGAGGAGGAGAACCTTAAACTGGACCCTGTAGTGGACTGGGAGCCAGTGTAGTTCGGCAAGTATGGGGGTTATGTGGGCGGAACTTTTTGAAGCGGTGAGAACTCTGGCTGTACTGTTCTGGACAAGTTGCAGGCGGTTGATGGATTTGGCTGGGAGACCGGAGAGGAGTGCATTGCAGTAGTCTAGTCTTGAGAAGACGAGTGCATAAACCATTTATTTGGTGTCATCGGTTGAGAGTGAGGGCTTCAGTCGGGAAATGTTTTTCAAGTGAAAGAAGGAACTCTAGAGTCACTGTGACGTCACTTCCTGTTTGTCTTCAGAGCCGAGGATGATGGGAAGCTCTCCTCTCGCAGGTCCTCGGTTTCTGATTGGTCGGCTGGGCTCTCCGAACAGACAGCAGAAGACCGGACCCCCCCCCACGCCCCCCAGCAGAGGTAAGACACTAACACTGTCGTGCTGAAATGTGTGTGAGCAGGTTTTCACTGAGCTGTTTCCTGTCTGTCAGAGCTCAGGTGGGTTGAGCAGCACGGAGACGTCCAGAATCCAGAGAGAGACTGACTTCCTGCGGTACGAAAACTCAAAACTCATGTTAGCTGAATAGTTTTAAAGAAGGCAAGAACATGTACATATCAAAGAAATATAAAACATCTTGGAGGGGAGAAACAAATAGATTTTCAGAATTTAAAAAAAAAATCTGAATTTTAAGATTTGAGAAAAAATGTGTATTTTGGAAAAAAGTAAAAAAGTTCAGATTTTTAGAAAAAAGTCCTAATTTTAAGAAAAAAATAGAATCCTGAGAAATTTCGGAAAAGTCAGATTTTTTTGATTTTGAGGAAAAAGTAAACATTTTAAGATTTTTAGAACAAAAAGTAAAAATAAATTGATTCTGAGAAAAAAAGTCAGAATTTTAAGCAAAACATTTAATCCTGAGAAATGTCTTAGATTTTGAGGAAAAAGTAGGAATGGAGAATAAAGCCAACATTTTTGAAATTTCTGAAAAAGTCATAATTCTGATATTTTAAGAAAAAGTCAGAATGCAGAGAAAAGACAGGGAAAAAAGGAAGGATTCCCTATATCTGTCTCACTCTGTCTCACTCTCCATGTATGCTCAGTGTCTCACTCTCTCTACCTGTCTCACTCTCTCTACCTGTCTCACTCTCCATGTGTGCTCAGTGTCTCACTCCCTGTCTGTGTCTCACTCTCCATGTGTGCTCAGTGTCTCACTCCCTGTCCCTGTCTCACTCTCCAGGT
>NW_022990419.1:12500-23699 GCF_902827175.1 Gymnodraco acuticeps
GACTCAGGGTTCATGCTCTCAGTGACTCAGGGGTTCATGCTCTCAGTGACTCAGGTTCATGCTCTCAGTGACTCGGGGTTCATGCTCTCAGTGACTCGGGGTTCATGCTCTCAGTGACTCGGGGTTCGTGCTCTCAGTGACTCAGGGTTCATGTGTGTGTGTCTGTGTGTGTGTGTGTGTGCTCTCAGTGACTCGGGGTTCATGCTCTCAGTGACTCGGGGTTCATGCTCTCAGTGACTCAGGGTTCATACTCTCAGTGACTCGGGGTTCATGCTCTCAGTGACTCAGGGTTCATGCTCTCAGTGACTCAGGGTTCATGCTCTCAGTGACTCGGGGTTCATGCTCTCAGTGACTCAGGGTTCATGCTCTCAGTGACTCGGGGTTCGTGCTCTCAGTGACTCGGGGTTCATGCTCTCAGTGACTCGGGGTTCATGCTCTCAGTGACTCGGGGTCATGCTCTCAGTGACTCAGGGTTCATGCTCTCAGTGACTCGGGGTTCATGCTCTCAGTGACTCGGGGTTCATGCTCTCAGTGACTCAGGGTTCATGCTCTCAGTGACTCGGGGTTCATGCTCTCAGTGACTCGGGGTTCATGCTCTCAGTGACTCGGGGTTCATGCTCTCAGTGACTCGGGGTTCGTGCTCTCAGTGACTCGGGGTTCATGTTCTCAGTGACTCGGGGTTCATGCTCTCAGTGACTCAGGGTTCATGTGTGTGTGTCTGTGTGTGTGTGTGTGTGCTCTCAGTGACTCGGGGTTCATGCTCTCAGTGACTCAGGGTTCATACTCTCAGTGACTCGGGGTTCATGCTCTCAGTGACTCAGGGTTCATGCTCTCAGTGACTCGGGTTCATGCTCTCAGTGACTCGGGGTTCATGCTCTCAGTGACTCGGGGTTCATGCTCTCAGTGACTCAGGGTTCATGCTCTCAGTGACTCAGGGTTCATGCTCTCAGTGACTCAGGGTTCGTGCTCTCAGTGACTCAGGGTTCATGCTCTCAGTGACTCGGGGTTCATGCTCTCAGTGACTCAGGGTTCATGTGTGTGTGTCTGTGTGTGTGTGTGTGTGCTCTCAGTGACTCAGGGTTCATGCTCTCAGTGACTCAGGGTTCATGCTCTCAGTGACTCAGGGTTCATGCTCTCAGTGACTCAGGGTTCATGCTCTCAGTGACTCAGGGTTCATACTCTCAGTGACTCAGGGTTCATGCTCTCAGTGACTCAGGGTTCATGCTCTCAGTGACTCAGGGTTCATACACTCAGTGACTCGGGGTTCATGCTCTCAGTGACTCGGGGTTCATGCTCTCAGTGACTCGGGGTTCATGCTCTCAGTGACTCAGGGTTCATGCTCTCAGTGACTCAGGGTTCATGCTCTCAGTGACTCGGGGTTCATGCTCTCAGTGACTCTGGGTTCATGCTCTCAGTGACTCGGGGTTCGTGCTCTCAGTGACTCGGGGTTCGTGCTCTCAGTGACTCGGGGTTCGTGCTCTCAGTGACTCGGGGTTCATGCTCTCAGTGACTCAGGGGTTCATGCTCTCAGTGACTCGGGGTTCATGCTCTCAGTGACTCAGGGTTCATACTCTCAGTGACTCAGGGTTCATGCTCTCAGTGACTCAGGGTTCATGCTCTCAGTGACTCGGGGTTCATGCTCTCAGTGACTCGGGGTTCATGCTCTCAGTGACTCAGGGTTCATGCTCTCAGTGACTCGGGGTTCATGCTCTCAGTGACTCAGGGTTCATACTCTCAGTGACTCAGGGTTCATGCTCTCAGTGACTCGGGGTTCATGCTCTCAGTGACTCGGGGTTCATGCTCTCAGTGACTCAGGGTTCATACTCTCAGTGACTCAGGGTTCATGCTCTCAGTGACTCAGGGGTTCATGCTCTCAGTGACTCAGGGTTCATACTCTCAGTGACTCAGGGTTCATACTCTCAGTGACTCAGGTTCATACTCTCAGTGACTCAGGGTTCATGCTCTCAGTGACTCAGGGTTCATGCTCTCAGTGACTCAGGGTTCAATGCTCTCAGTGACTCAGGGTTCATGCTCTCAAGTGACGCAGGGTTCATGCTCTCAGTGACTCGGGGTTCATGCTCTCAGTGACTCGGGGTTCATGCTCTCAGTGACTCGGGGTTCGTGCTCTCAGTGACTCGGGGTTCGTGCTCTCAGTGACTCGGGGTTCATGCTCTCAGTGACTCGGGGGTTCGTGCTCTCAGTGACTCGGGGTTCGTGCTCTCAGTGACTCGGGGTTCATGCTCTCAGTGACTCAGGGTTCATGTGTGTGTGTCTGTGTGTGTGTGTGTGCTCTCAGTGACTCGGGGTTCATGCTCTCAGTGACTCGGGGTTCATGCTCTCAGTGACTCAGGGTTCATACTCTCAGTGACTCGGGGTTCATGCTCTCAGTGACTCAGGGTTCATGCTCTCAGTGACTCGGGGTTCATGCTCTCATTGACTCGGGGTTCATGCTCTCAGTGACTCGGGGTTCATGCTCTCAGTGACTCGGGGTTCATGCTCTCAGTGACTCAGGGGTTCATGCTCTCAGTGACTCGGGGTTCATGCTCTCAGTGACTCGGGGTTCATGCTCTCAGTGACTCGGGTTCATACTCTCAGTGACTCGGGGTTCATGCTCTCAGTGACTCGGGGTTCATGCTCTCAGTGACTCGGGGTTCATGCTCTCAGTGACTCAGGGTTCATACTCTCAGTGACTCAGGGTTCATGCTCTCAGTGACTCAGGGTTCATACTCTCAGTGACTCAGGGTTCATGCTCTCAGTGACTCAGGGTTCATGCTCTCAGTGACTCAGGGTTCATACTCTCAGTGACTCAGGGTTCATGCTCTCAGTGACTCAGGGTTCATACTCTCAGTGACTCAGGGTTCATACTCTCAGTGACTCAGGGTTCGTGCTCTCAGTGACTCAGGGTTCATGCTCTCAGTGACTCAGGGTTCATACTCTCAGTGACTCAGGGTTCATACTCTCAGTGACTCAGGGTTCATGCTCTCAGTGACTCAGGGTTCATACTCTCAGTGACTCAGGGTTCATACTCTCAGTGACTCAGGGTTCATGCTCTCAGTGACTCAGGGTTCATGCTCTCAGTGACTCAGGGTTCATACTCTCAGTGACTCATGGTTCATGCTCTCAGTGACTCAGGGTTCATGCTCTCAGTGACTCAGGGTTCATGCTCTCAGTGACTCGGGGTTCATACTCTCAGTGACTCGGGGTTCATACTCTCAGTGACTCAGGGTTCATGCTCTCAGTGACTCAGGGTTCATGTTCTCAGTGACTCGGGGTTCATGCTCTCAGTGACTCGGGGTTCATGCTCTCAGTGACTCAGGGTTCATGCTCTCAGTGACTCAGGGTTCATGTTCTCAGTGACTCGGGGTTCATGCTCTCAGTGACTCGGGGTTCATGCTCTCAGTGACTCAGGGTTCATGCTCTCAGTGACTCAGGGTTCATGCTCTCAGTGACTCGGGGTTCATGTTCTCAGTGACTCAGGGTTCATGCTCTCAGTGACTCGGGGTTCATGCTCTCAGTGACTCAGGGTTCATACTCTCAGTGACTCGGGGTTCATGCTCTCAGTGACTCGGGGTTCATGCTCTCAGTGACTCAGGGTTCATACTCTCAGTGACTCAGGGTTCATGCTCTCAGTGACTCAGGGTTCATGCTCTCAGTGACTCAGGGTTCATGCTCTCAGTGACTCGGGGTTCATGCTCTCAGTGACTCGGGGTTCATGCTCTCAGTGACTCAGGGTTCATGCTCTCAGTGACTCGGGGTTCATGCTCTCAGTGACTCGGGGTTCATGCTCTCAGTGACTCGGGGTTCATGCTCTCAGTGACTCGGGGTTCATGCTCTCAGTGACTCGGGGTTCATGTTCTCAGTGACTCAGGGTTCATGCTCTCAGTGACTCAGGGTTCATGCTCTCAGTGACTCAGGGTTCATGTTCTCAGTGACTCAGGGTTCATACTCTCAGTGACTCAGGGTTCGTGCTCTCAGTGACTCGGGGTTCATGTGTGTGTGTGTGTCTGTGTGTGTGTGTGTGTGGGCTCTCAGTGACTCGGGGTTCATGCTCTCAGTGACTCGGGGTTCATGTGTGTGTGTCTGTGTGTGTGTGTGTGTGCTCTCAGTGACTCAGGGTTCATGCTCTCAGTGACTCGGGGTTCATGCTCTCAGTGACTCGGGGTTCATGTGTGTGTGTCTGTGTGTGTGTGTGTGTGCTCTCAGTGACTCGGGGTTCGTGCTCTCAGTGACTCAGGGTTCATGTGTGTGTGTCTGTGTGTGTGTGTGTGTGCTCTCAGTGACTCAGGGTTCATGCTCTCAGTGACTCAGGGTTCATGCTCTCAGTGACTCAGGGTTCATGCTCTCAGTGACTCAGGGTTCATGCTCTCAGTGACTCAGGGTTCATGCTCTCAGTGACTCAGGGTTCATACTCTCAGTGACTCAGGGTTCATGCTCTCAGTGACTCAGGGTTCATGCTCTCAGTGACTCGGGGTCATGCTCTCAGTGACTCAGGGTTCATGCTCTCAGTGACTCAGGGTTCATGCTCTCAGTGACTCAGGGTTCATACTCTCAGTGACTCAGGGTTCATACTCTCAGTGACTCAGGTGACTCAGGGGTTCATGCTCTCAGTGACTCGGGGTTCATGCTCTCAGTGACTCGGGGTTCGTGCTCTCAGTGACTCGGGGTTCGTGCTCTCAGTGACTCGGGGTTCATGTTCTCAGTGACTCGGGGTTCATGCTCTCAGTGACTCAGGGTTCATGTGTGTGTGTCTGTGTGTGTGTGTGTGTGCTCTCAGTGACTCGGGGTTCATGCTCTCAGTGACTCGGGGTTCATGCTCTCAGTGACTCAGGGTTCATACTCTCAGTGACTCGGGGTTCATGCTCTCAGTGACTCAGGGTTCATGCTCTCAGTGACTCGGGGTTCATGCTCTCAGTGACTCGGGGTTCATGCTCTCAGTGACTCGGGGTTCATGCTCTCAGTGACTCGGGGGTTCATGCTCTCAGTGACTCGGGGTTCATGCTCTCAGTGACTCGGGGTTCATGCTCTCAGTGACTCGGGGTTCATGCTCTCAGTGACTCGGGGTTCATGCTCTCAGTGACTCGGGGTTCATGCTCTCAGTGACTCGGGTTCATGCTCTCAGTGACTCAGGGTTCATGCTCTCAGTGACTCAGGGTTCATACTCTCAGTGACTCAGGGTTCATGCTCTCAGTGACTCAGGGTTCATACTCTCAGTGACTCAGGGTTCATGCTCTCAGTGACTCAGGGTTCATGCTCTCAGTGACTCAGGGTTCATACTCTCAGTGACTCAGGGTTCATGCTCTCAGTGACTCGGGGTTCATGCTCTCAGTGACTCAGGGTTCATACTCTCAGTGACTCAGGGTTCATACTCTCAGTGACTCAGGGTTCGTGCTCTCAGTGACTCAGGGTTCATGCTCTCAGTGACTCAGGGTTCATACTCTCAGTGACTCAGGGTTCATACTCTCAGTGACTCAGGGTTCATGCTCTCAGTGACTCAGGGTTCATACTCTCAGTGACTCAGGGTTCATACTCTCAGTGACTCAGGGTTCATGCTCTCAGTGACTCAGGGTTCATACTCTCAGTGACTCAGGGTTCATGCTCTCAGTGACTCAGGGTTCATGCTCTCAGTGACTCAGGGTTCATGCTCTCAGTGACTCGGGGTTCATACTCTCAGTGACTCGGGGTTCATACTCTCAGTGACTCAGGGTTCATGCTCTCAGTGACTCGGGGTTCATGTTCTCAGTGACTCGGGGTTCATGCTCTCAGTGACTCGGGGTTCATGCTCTCAGTGACTCAGGGTTCATGCTCTCAGTGACTCGGGGTTCATGTTCTCAGTGACTCGGGGTTCATGCTCTCAGTGACTCGGGGTTCATGCTCTCAGTGACTCAGGGTTCATGCTCTCAGTGACTCAGGGTTCATGCTCTCAGTGACTCAGGGTTCATGCTCTCAGTGACTCGGGGTTCATGTTCTCAGTGACTCAGGGTTCATGCTCTCAGTGACTCGGGGTTCATGCTCTCAGTGACTCAGGGTTCATACTCTCAGTGACTCGGGGTTCATGCTCTCAGTGACTCGGGGTTCATGCTCTCAGTGACTCAGGGTTCATACTCTCAGTGACTCAGGGTTCATGCTCTCAGTGACTCAGGGTTCATGCTCTCAGTGACTCAGGGTTCATGCTCTCAGTGACTCGGGGTTCATGCTCTCAGTGACTCGGGGTTCATGCTCTCAGTGACTCAGGGTTCATGCTCTCAGTGACTCGGGGTTCATGCTCTCAGTGACTCGGGGTTCATGCTCTCAGTGACTCGGGGTTCATGCTCTCAGTGACTCGGGGTTCATGCTCTCAGTGACTCGGGGTTCATGCTCTCAGTGACTCAGGGTTCATGCTCTCAGTGACTCAGGGTTCATGTTCTCAGTGACTCAGGGTTCATGCTCTCAGTGACTCAGGGTTCATGCTCTCAGTGACTCAGGGTTCATACTCTCAGTGACTCAGGGTTCGTGCTCTCAGTGACTCAGGGTTCATGCTCTCAGTGACTCGGGTTCATGTGTGTGTGTGTGTGCTCTCAGTGACTCGGGGTTCATGTTCTCAGTGACTCAGGGTTCATGCTCTCAGTGACTCAGGGTTCATGCTCTCAGTGACTCAGGGTTCATGTTCTCAGTGACTCAGGGTTCATACTCTCAGTGACTCAGGGTTCGTGCTCTCAGTGACTCAGGGTTCATGCTCTCAGTGACTCGGGGTTCATGTGTGTGTGTGTGTCTGTGTGTGTGTGTGTGTGGGCTCTCAGTGACTCGGGGTTCATGCTCTCAGTGACTCGGGGGTTCGTGCTCTCAGTGACTCAGGGTTCATGCTCTCAGTGACTCGGGGTTCATGTGTGTGTGTCTGTGTGTGTGTGTGTGTGTGCTCTCAGTGACTCGGGGTTCGTGCTCTCAGTGACTCAGGGTTCATGTGTGTGTGTCTGTGTGTGTGTGTGTGTGCTCTCAGTGACTCAGGGTTCATGCTCTCAGTGACTCGGGGTTCATGCTCTCAGTGACTCAGGGTTCATGTGTGTGTGTCTGTGTGTGTGTGTGTGTGCTCTCAGTGACTCAGGGTTCGTGCTCTCAGTGACTCGGGGTTCGTGCTCTCAGTGACTCGGGGTTCGTGCTCTCAGTGACTCAGGGTTCATACTCTCAGTGACTCAGGGTTCATACTCTCAGTGACTCAGGGTTCATGCTCTCAGTGACTCAGGGTTCATGCTCTCAGTGACTCAGGGTTCATACTCTCAGTGACTCAGGGTTCATGCTCTCAGTGACTCAGGGTTCATACTCTCAGTGACTCAGGGTTCATGCTCTCAGTGACTCAGGGTTCATGCTCTCAGTGACTCGGGGTTCATGCTCTCAGTGACTCGGGGTTCATGCTCTCAGTGACTCGGGGTTCATACTCTCAGTGACTCAGGGTTCATGCTCTCAGTGACTCGGGGTTCATGCTCTCAGTGACTCGGGGTTCATGCTCTCAGTGACTCAGGGTTCATGCTCTCAGTGACTCAGGGTTCATGCTCTCAGTGACTCAGGGTTCATACTCTCAGTGACTCAGGGTTCATGCTCTCAGTGACTCAGGGTTCATGCTCTCAGTGACTCAGGGTTCATGCTCTCAGTGACTCAGGGTTCATGCTCTCAGTGACTCAGGGTTCATGCTCTCAGTGACTCAGGGTTCATGCTCTCAGTGACTCAGGGTTCATACTCTCAGTGACTCAGGGTTCATACTCTCAGTGACTCGGGGTTCATGTGTGTGTGTCTGTGTGTGTGTGTGTGTGCTCTCAGTGACTCAGGGTTCATGCTCTCAGTGACTCAGGGTTCATACTCTCAGTGACTCGGGGTTCATGTGTGTGTGTCTGTGTCTGTGTGTGTGTGTGTGTGCTCTCAGTGACTCAGGGTTCATGCTCTCAGTGACTCAGGGTTCATACTCTCAGTGACTCGGGGTTCATGTGTGTGTGTCTGTGTGTGTGTGTGTGTGCTCTCAGTGACTCGGGGTTCGTGCTCTCAGTGACTCAGGGTTCATGCTCTCAGTGACTCGGGGTTCATGTGTGTGTGTCTGTGTGTGTGTGTGTGTGCTCTCAGTGACTCGGGGTTCGTGCTCTCAGTGACTCAGGGTTCATGTGTGTGTGTCTGTGTGTGTCTGTGTGTGTGCTCTCAGTGACTCGGGGGTTCGTGCTCTCAGTGACTCAGGGTTCATGCTCTCAGTGACTCGGGGTTCATGTGTGTGTGTCTGTGTGTGTGTGTGTGTGCTCTCAGTGACTCGGGGTTCATGCTCTCAGTGACTCAGGGGTTCATGCTCTCAGTGACTCGGGGTTCATGCTCTCAGTGACTCAGGGTTCATGCTCTCAGTGACTCAGGGTTCGTGCTCTCAGTGACTCAGGGTTCATGCTCTCAGTGACTCAGGGTTCATACTCTCAGTGACTCAGGGTTCATACTCTCAGTGACTCAGGGTTCATGCTCTCAGTGACTCGGGGTTCATGCTCTCAGTGACTCGGGGTTCATGCTCTCAGTGACTCGGGGTTCGTGCTCTCAGTGACTCAGGGTTCATACTCTCAGTGACTCGGGGTTCATGCTCTCAGTGACTCGGGGTTCGTGCTCTCAGTGACTCAGGGTTCATGCTCTCAGTGACTCAGGGTTCATACTCTCAGTGACTCGGGGTTCATACTCTCAGTGACTCAGGGTTCATGCTCTCAGTGACTCGGGGTTCGTGCTCTCAGTGACTCGGGGTTCGTGCTCTCAGTGACTCTGGGTTCGTGCTCTCAGTGACTCAGGGTTCATACTCTCAGTGACTCAGGGTTCATGCTCTCAGTGACTCGGGGTTCGTGCTCTCAGTGACTCAGGGTTCATACTCTCAGTGACTCGGGGTTCATGCTCTCAGTGACTCAGGGTTCATACTCTCAGTGACTCAGGGTTCATGCTCTCAGTGACTCAGGGTTCATGCTCTCAGTGACTCAGGGTTCATACTCTCAGTGACTCGGGGTTCATGCTCTCAGTGACTCAGGGTTCATACTCTCAGTGACTCAGGGTTCATGCTCTCAGTGACTCGGGGTTCGTGCTCTCAGTGACTCGGGGTTCATGCTCTCAGTGACTCGGGGTTCATGCTCTCAGTGACTCGGGGTTCATGCTCTCAGTGACTCGGGGTTCGTGCTCTCAGTGACTCGGGGTTCATGCTCTCAGTGACTCAGGGTTCATGCTCTCAGTGACTCTGGGTTCGTGCTCTCAGGGACTCGGGGTTCGTGCTCTCAGTGACTCAGGGTTCATGCTCTCAGTGACTCAGGGTTCATGCTCTCAGTGACTCGGGGTTCATACTCTCAGTGACTCAGGGTTCATGCTCTCAGTGACTCAGGGTTCATACTCTCAGTGACTCGGGGTTCATGCTCTCAGTGACTCGGGGTTCGTGCTCTCAGTGACTCTGGGTTCGTGCTCTCAGTGACTCGGGGTTCGTGCTCTCAGTGACTCGGGGTTCATACTCTCAGTGACTCAGGGTTCATACTCTCAGTGACTCGGGGTTCATGCTCTCAGTGACTCGGGGTTCATGCTCTCAGTGACTCAGGGTTCATACTCTCAGTGACTCAGGGTTCATGCTCTGTGACTCAGGGTTCATGCTCTCAGTGACTCGGGGTTCATGTGTGTGTGTCTGTGTGTGTGTGTGTGTGCTCTCAGTGACTCGGGGTTCGTGCTCTCAGTGACTCAGGGTTCATGTGTGTGTGTCTGTGTGTGTGTGTGTGTGCTCTCAGTGACTCAGGGTTCATGCTCTCAGTGACTCAGGGTTCGTGCTCTCAGTGACTCGGGGTTCATGCTCTCAGTGACTCGGGGTTCATGCTCTCAGTGACTCGGGGTTCATACTCTCAGTGACTCAGGGTTCATGCTCTCAGTGACTCGGGGTTCATACTCTCAGTGACTCAGGGTTCATGCTCTCAGTGACTCAGGGTTCATGCTCTCAGTGACTCAGGGTTCATGTTCTCAGTGACTCAGGGTTCATGCTCTCAGTGACTCAGGGTTCATGCTCTCAGTGACTCAGGGTTCGTGCTCTCAGTGACTCGGGGTTCATGCTCTCAGTGACTCAGGGTTCATGCTCTCAGTGACTCAGGGTTCATGTTCTCAGTGACTCAGGGTTCATGCTCTCAGTGACTCGGGGTTCATACTCTCAGTGACTCGGGGTTCATGCTCTCAGTGACTCAGGGTTCATGCTCTCAGTGACTCAGGGTTCATGCTCTCAGTGACTCAGGGTTCATGCTCTCAGTGACTCTGGGTTCATGCTCTCAGTGACTCGGGGTTCATGCTCTCAGTGACTCAGGGTTCATGCTCTCAGTGACTCAGGGTTCATGCTCTCAGTGACTCGGGGTTCATGCTCTCAGTGACGGAGGGACTCCTGTTCACCTTTAATGAGTTTATTGTAATTAAGTTTAACCTGCTGTGTTGCAGACGGTGTGTGTGGGCAGCAGCGCCCCCTCTGGCAGGATGTTGAGCTGCTCTCGGTGTAAACGTTTGAACCATTCTGACGCCAGATTCTGCGACTGGTGCGGCTCCAAGGTGAAAAGACTCTTAAATCACATATCTTTTACATACTCTAAAACTATTGGAACAGCGAGGCCAATTGCTTTATTTTGGCTGTACACTGAAAACATTGGGTTTGACATCAAAAGATGAATATGAGACAAGAGGTCAGTATTTCAGCTTATAACACCAGGTATTTACATCTAGATTTGTCAAAGAATTGAACACCACATTTTAGGTGAGCAAAAGTATATGAACAGAAACTTAAAACAGTGTGAAACGGGAATAATAATCCATTTAGTTGCAAACCGTTTGCTTGCAATAACATAATAATAATAATTCCAATAGTTTTGGAGAGGACTGTACATAAGTCATAGTGCTAAGCTAGTTCTGAGAGTGAAGCATTGTGGGAGATATAGTGTGTGTGTGTTTGCAGGGTCATGCAGTCAGTTGTGTGTGGTGTTGGCGCTGTGGAGCGAGTGCCCCCCCGAACGCCTCCTACTGCCCCGCCTGCAGCACCTTCCTTCAGGCTCCGCCCCCACGAACATCCCGCAGTGACATCACAACACCTGTCGGGGGCGCCAAGGCCAAACAGGTAGCTGCCCCCCCACATCATGCTAATGCACAACACAGTATTTCATTTCATTCAGATTTGTTCCGTTCATGGTATGAACAACTATAACAACTATTTACAGAACA